>NC_026008.2:28501065-28613565 GCF_000442705.2 Elaeis guineensis
AAGGTGGTAGAGTCCTTTTAGAAAGAGTGAGGCCTTCCATGAGGAGTTGCTGACATCGTGTTGGGAGGCTTTCTTTATGAGCTTCAATCGATGCAAGAAGAAGATAAGAGCACTCTTTTTAGACATCGATCTTAGCCTGGTGTTAATACTAGTCTCATCTTCTTCAAGCAGTAGTTTAGTCGATGCGAGAGTAGACGGAAATATAGAGGGCGATGCCTAGTCACGTCCTTAGTGAATTTTTTTTTTTCTTTTTTGTAGCTCAGTAAAAAAAATTGTAATTCAAGGGAAGCCATTGGGAATGAATTTTTTTTAGAATTTCAGCTTCTTTCTGTTCTTTTTATGTGTGTGCATCCTTATTCTTGTATCTCCTTGGCTTGAATAGAGATAAAATTTACTGTAGAGGAACTATTAGTTGATTTTTCAAAGGTGAAAAGGAGAAAGACTAGTCGCACTGGGTCAAGCCGAGGAATAGAAGGATAGTGTCCTACTGCACCCAGCATTCCTAACAACTCTCTCGACTGAGCCCTCCTCAGGGATGCTTAAGGACGTGCCAAAGGCCTAGGTACAGACCAATGCCCAACCTATCGAGGTTGTCGAGCTGACCCTGTCAGTGATTGTTGGAGGTCCATTCAACATAGAGCTGCTTTTGGATGCATCAGGTTTCGGCTATGTTGGAGTTCAGGCTGAGGCATCTGAGCTCTTTATTAAGTAAGGGCTGATGCATCTAATCTTGGGGTAGCTCCCTTGGATGCGGGGGAGACTGCGAGCGAAGGAGTCGTAATGAAATCTTCACCCATCATCATCATCAAAATTTTGGATATGGTGGATGGGACATTCCATACTGCTTGCGAAGGAATAGGAGATCAACCTATATAAGTGACTCTAGCAGCTATAATAGACTTGATGGAAGCTAAGGAGGTTGAGGAAGAAGTAGTCATTATGATGGTCGGGATTGGAGAAGCAACGATAGGCCCCTCCTAGGATGTCCATAAGGTGTTGCCTTCCTACCCTTGGCTAAGTTCTCTCTTCCTGCCCCTTCTAAGCGGGCATTCCCTCCTTCGACTCCTGGATGGTCGAGCATGAAGGAGGAGGATATGGTGATCTTCTAGTACCATTATTCCTAAAAGATAATCAAGGGCCTAATACCTCCCTGGGATGAGGAGTTCCTCACCAACATGATTGATGAAGAGGCACTTCTGAGTGTGTATCACCGCGCTATGATGGTAAGCTTTCTATGTTTTGCTTAATATCTGTCCCTATGTCTTAAGTTGACTAACTGGCCAATCGTGCAAGCAGGCTTTGGCATTCTAGCATTGGAGGCTCGATAGGTGATTTCACATGATTGTGTAAAGACAGTCGAGGAATAGAAGTCTCAAGCTGAGTGTTGGAAAAGATCATCGAGCATGGCTGAGCTTTGGCAGAGCTAAGACAGAGCACTATTGAAAAAGTCTAAGAGAGTCTCCAAAGGCAGCTCTACGGTTCTTTCATTAGGAATAAGAAGTTGAAGAGTGCCTTGGAGGCCTCTCAATGGAGGCTAAGGAGCTAAAGAAGAAGGGCCATCAACTGATTAAGGTTCCTCGCCCCTTCCCAAGGATGGGTTTTCCAAGTTAGCATGCATGAGAAAGGTGATTGCCTTCGACGAGTTGCTCGTAAGGAGGCTAACCTTTGATGTGAGGTCATGAGACTCGAGGATGAGCTCCAGCCTATGAGGGATGAAGCTTCTTCTGCTCGAGCTACTCTAGAGCCCATGCTCTCCATCAAGCTGCTGACATGAAGATGGAGCTAGTCGATTCTAAGATGAAGATCGATAGTTCAGAGGCTGATCTCTAAAGAGGTTCTGAGATTTGATCTGATCAGATGGGTCCTACAAATGAAGCCCACCGCCAAACCGGCACTAACCATGCTATCCTTGAGTGAAGGCCTCTTGGGTCTGAGTTTGAAGCCATGTCAGATTCAAAGGTTGTAGTCAGAGATAGGTTCTTCGACCCAATAAGCATGGTTGACTCACACGACTCCTTTGACCAAAGCTTTCAGAGCTGTTGCTTGGTTCTTCACAACCGCCTCGAGTTGTTGGAGCGAGCACTGGAATCCCTTCCTCCTCAGCCAATCTTTCTTAAGAAAGCTACCGAGGCTTGAGAGAAAAGGAAGAAAATAATCCAAGACATATTTGCTTATCTTTTACCTTGATCCAATGTAATGTTTATTCTTGAAATAACAGAAGATTTTCTTTTACTTCCTATTTTTCCTCTGTGTATGTGTTTTTGTCTTGATTCTTTGACAATATAGGATGAATGACTGTTCAGCACTTGTCCTGGATCATTTTGGGATTTGTGTTGAGACACTTTGCCCCTAGTCACATGGGACATCGTATCCTGTACCAACTTTAGACATTCACTCTATCTCCTGTGAGTTTGGTGTAGGCATTATCTAAGAATCCCAAGGAGCATTCAACATTTCACTAATTGGTATGCTTTCCCTCCTGAAAGACTGTGCAATTCTTTAATATTGTCTTTAATGCTGTAGTCCTTAAAATGGTATTTCATCGAAAGAAGATGCCTAGAATGCCTTCCCTGAAAGGAATGATCTTTTAGGGTTGTTGGTGTTGCACCACCTAGCATTTGACTTGAGAGATGAAGGGCTACTTTCTATCCAGATCTCTCTATAAATAAGAGAAAGAAGCTCTGATTTCAAGCCAAATCCACTTCTGCTTTTGATGGACATTTCAGAGAATATATTGTCAATGTAGCCTCCCACCGATAGGATCACTATTGCTGGTGTTTACTACTCTCTGAAGGGGTTTTCTTCCACCTTTCAGCTATTTCTGGTGCCTCCAGAACTAGGTAGGGAGAAGCCGATGGGGGACCACTCCGATTGTGAAGCCATATCCAGACCATCTGTTAAAGTTTCAATCATTCCAACATCGGAGTGCTGAGGTTTCAATCATTCCAACATGATGTTGAGTCAGTGGAGAACAAGATAGTCCACATTCGCTATTGGTTCTGACGATGGGCAAGCGGCAGGTTAGGAGACCTTCTCAGCATCAAGTCCTTCTAGATGGCCATGGACCTTACAATTGGGTCTCATCCTCCTAAGTTTACTTCCTAGAATTTTTTGTCAAGAAATATTTGAGAGATGGATGGATTCCATGGGCACATTGGTTTGATGGAGGTCGTGCCATCCCTAATATCCCTTGGCTCGAGCCAGCAAGGAAGTTTCTTCAAGGACAAGCAATAGGGGTTCTACCCTTTAATGCCCTTGTACTTAAAGTTCACACATTCTATAATTGAGTCTTTAAGTTAGAGTCTTGTATTCTTGAACCATGAATGAATAAAGAAAGATTTTCTATTTAACCTCTCTTTGTTCTATTGTGGATGCATTATGATCTGAGGCTTTGCCTCCATTTGAATCTTTGTTTTGGTGCTTTGGCGAGCCTCTTCTAAGGTCTTGCCCCCCAAGATTAGTGAGGAGCTATGGAGGTGTCGGCCTACCTTCCTTTAGGTCCTGAGACTTAAAGGAGGGAGCATCCTGAGGCTTGATGGTCCAAAGCTTGAAAGTCAGGGCTCCATCTTCCTTGAAGTCTTATGGACTTAAGGGAAGGGATCTTCCAAAGCTTGAAAGCTAAGGCTTCATCTTCCTTCAAGTTGTGCTGAATCAAGAGAAGGAAACTTCAAGAGCTTGAAAGCTGAGGCTTTGTCTTCCTACAAGTGGTGCAGACTCGAGAGAAGAGATCTTTGAAGGCTTGAAAGCTGAGGCTTTATCTTTCTTCGAGTTGTACAGACTTGAGGAAAGGGATCTTTGGAATCTGAAGCTTCATCTTCCTTTGAGTTGTGTGGACTTAAGGAAGAAATCTTAGAAAGCTTGAAAGTTGTGGCTTCATCTTCTTTTGAGTTGTGCAGGCTCGAGGGAAGGAATCTTTGGAGGCTTGAAAGCTAAGGCTTCATCTTCATCTTCCTTCGAGTTGTGTATAGACTTAGGGGAAGGGATCTTTGGAAGCTTGAAAGTTAAAATTTCATCTACCTTCGAGTTGTGTAAACTTCAGGGAGGGGATCTTCAGAAGCTTGGAAGCTGAGGCTTCATTTTCCTTCAAGTTGTGTGGACTCAATGGAAAGGATCTTTGGAGGCTTGAAAGCTGAGGCTTCATCTTCCTTCGAGTTATGCGGACTCCAGGAAAGGGATCTTTGAAAGCTTGAAAGTTGAAGCTTCATCTTTCTTCATGTTGTGCGGACTTGAGGGAAGAGATCTTCGGAAGCTAAGATTTTGTCTTCCTACGAGTTGTGCAGACTTGAGGGAAGAGATCTTTAGAAGCTGGATCACTCATGGCTGGGAGTCTTTCTCATTGAGGATCTTGACAAGTATTTATGTTAGAGTTGAAGTACTCTGTAGCCTCCAAAATATGAAGATGACAGGCAGGATGGCCCGACTTGGGGTGTGCAGCTCATCTAGACCTTTGTTGGAGTTTTCAACTAATGTGGACCTACTTTAGCTCAAGGCTTGAAGTCTTCCACCGTCAGAGGCATTCAACCTAGGGTATGTAGCTCATCCAGAGCTTTCTCAAATTTTTAGCCAATATGGACCTACTCTAATTTTGAGGCTTGGAGTCTTCTATTGTCAGAGGCATATGAGACAATCGAGGCTTTCGAGTATGGTGATCTGGCCTAGGATGAGTAGCTCATGCAAGACTTTTTTGATCCAATCTTTAAACCATATATGGGCAATAACTAACTTTTCATGAGTTCCATCCTCCTAGTTGTTTGACCCAAAATTTTTGCTTCTTCAGACTATTTTACTCGACAATATTTTTTTATATAGAAAATTAAAATTTTTTATTACAGGATCAACTTTACATGATGCACCTTATTGATAGTAAGATCAGAGATTAGCAAAATTTCAAGTGTGAGGGAGAGACATCCCGTCCAACTACTCTAGATAATAAGTTCCAAAGCATATAGCCTCAGTGACATGATATATTCTTCCCAGTTAGGTGAGAGCTTCTCTCATTCGATAGGTAGTTAACTTCAACCTTTTTAAGTATCTAGTCTCTGGGTCAGAAGTGCTCCTTTGCTTTAAAGTTGTAATATTGTGCAATGCATTGCCGATACACCACCATCCGAGCCCATGCCTTCTCTCAAACTTGGTCCAGAAGAGCTAGGTTCACCTGTAAGTCTTTTGAATTTCTTTATGTGCTGAAGGCCTCCACTTGGTGGGTGGGTAAGCTTATCTCCATGAGGATTACTACTTCGATTCCGAAGGTGAGGTTGAATGGTGTTTCATCTGTTGAAAGCCCGTGTGGTGTGGTAGCCCCAAAGAATATTGTATAGTTTGTATATCCAAAGCCTTTTAGCTTTATCCAACCTGATTTTCAAACCTTGGAGGATGGTTTGATTGGTCATTTTGGCTTCTTCATTAGTTTGAGGATGTCTGACAGAGCTGAAGTGATAGTTGATGTAGAGTTCTTAGTCAAACTCATGGAAGAAAGTATTGTCGAACTGTCAGCTATTATGGGTTACGATGATCCAAGATAAGCTAAAATGATAGGTGATGCTCTTCCAAATGAAGTTATGGGGGTTTTTCTTAGTGATATGGGCAAGTGGTTCGGTCTCGATCCACTTAGTGAAGTAGTCGATCGCCACTATAAAATTTTTTTTTTATCCAATGGCCTATGAGAAAGGACTGAGGTTATCTATCCCCATTGAGCAAATAGTCAAGGAGAACTGGTTGGAGAGAGGGGCCACTACCAGATGTTGAATGTTCAAGTGTCGTTGGCACTGATCGCAGTGTTTCACAAACTCGATGGCATCCTCATGAATGCTTGACTAATAATATCCTAGCCACAAGACCTTATATGCTAAGTCCCTATCCCCAAGTGGTTGCCGTAGATGCCTTCATGAACCTGATGCAAGGCATAATCAACATCGAAGGGTCAGAGACAATAAAGGAAAGGCATGAAGAAGGATTGCTTGTAGAGCTTTTTCTCAAATATCATGTATCGTATGGATTGAAATTAGATTCTTTTGACTTTCACCAGATCCTCCAACAACGATCCATCCTACAAGTATCTGACCAACAGGTCCATCCAGCTAGA
Source organism: Elaeis guineensis (assembly GCF_000442705.2). Classification (NCBI taxonomy): domain Eukaryota; kingdom Viridiplantae; phylum Streptophyta; class Magnoliopsida; order Arecales; family Arecaceae; genus Elaeis; species Elaeis guineensis. Next base: position 28,507,148 of record NC_026008.2, read on the forward strand.
TTTATGATCCACTTGCATTACTGGGGTTGGCTCATCCTTGATGTTGGGTTCATCAAGGATCTCCAAGTAGGCTGACCTCCAAATATCGATGTACTCAAATGTCACTAACTTTGACAATGGATCCATCCGAGCATTCCTTAACCTGAGTATCTATAAAATTTTAATTTTATTGAAAAAAGAGATAATTTTTTATACCTTCTGTAGATACTTTCCTATAGAGGATGCTTTAACCTTATATTCTCTCCAAACTTGACCAACCACTAGTTGGAATTCACTGAAGACCTGGGGATGCTGAACGTCGAGCTCCCGAGTGAGTCTTAGCCCAACCAGGAGTGCTCCATATTTTGCCTCATTATTCAAGATTTTATAGCTGAAACAAAGGGCTTGCTCTATCACAATGCCATCGAGACTGGTGAGAATTAATCCAACCCTAGCATCTCTGATGTTGGAAGATCCATCAATGTGTAGCATCCATGGGACCACAAGTACTAAGATAAGAGATTCTAATGTGGGCTTGATCTCCTCTAGAAAGGTACATTCCATAAAAAAAATTGCTAAAATTTGAGCCTTGATGGATGGTCAGGGTCAGTAATGGACATCGAACTCTTTGAGCTCCATAGCCCACTTGATCAATCTTTTCAAGGTGTCGAACCTTTGCAAGACTTGCCACATGTGTTGATCTGTTAGAATGGTGATAGGGTGCACCTGAAAGCAAGGTTGGAGCCTTCACACCAAGATCACCAAGGCATAGGCAATATTCTCCACCTTGGAGTATTCAACTTTCACATCTCGCAGTATTCTGCTGGTGTAGTAGACAAGCTTTTGCATCTCTTCCTTTCGGATGAGGATCGAGCTTACAACTATAAGGGAGATAGAAATACAACATCTTCCTAGTAGATGGTCGGATCAGGAGCTGAGCAAGATAAGATATTCCTGATGCTGATCGAAGGTGGTTTGACACCCGACTATTTACTAAAAGTTTTTGATCTACTTTAGGGTCCTAAAGAATGGTAGGCACCTCTCCACTGATCTGGCCATGAACCTATTTAGTGCAGCCATACATCCTATGAGGCACAGCACTTTCTTTCGAGTCCTTGGAGGTGATATTTTCATGATTGCTCAACCTTTCTCTAGGTTTGCTTCAATTTCATGGTGGGTAACCACGAAGTCAAGAATCTTTTCTGTAGATATTCCAAAGACATACATGCTTGGATTGAGCCTCATATGATACTTCCTCAAGATTTGAAAGGACTTCTCAAGGTCCACCATAATCTCCTCCACCTGACAGCTTTTTACCAACATATCATCTACGTAGACCTCCATGTTGCAACCAATCAACCTTGTTAGAGTTTGTTGATGAGATACTGGTAGATGAATCCTGCATTCTTTAGGTCGAAGGGCATAACTTTGTAGCCATATAGCCCCTGGTTTGTGATGAAGGTTGTCTCCCCATTCTTGGGCACCATCCAAATTTGGTTATATCCAAAGAAAGCATCTATGAAGTTGAGAATCTAGTATACTGTAGTGATATCGACAGGATGGTCTATCCTAGATAAAGAAGAACTATCTTTCGGACAAGCTTATTTAAATCAGTGAAGTTTATACATACCCACCATTTGTCATTTATCTTTTTGACGAAGATGACACTTGCCAGCCACTCGGGATAGTCCATCTCATAGATGAATCCTGTTACTAGAAGCTTGTCCACCTCCTATTTGATAGCTTTTAGCACTCAGGGTCAAAGCTCTGCTTCTTCTATCGCACCAGTCAATGCGGAGGGTCGATATGCAAACAGTGCACCATGACATCTAGGTCGACTCCATGCATGTCCTCGGCTGACCATGCAAAAGCATCAACATTTGCCCATAGGAAGCTCAGGAGCCTGGCTTGAGAGGCTTTGTCTTGTAGTGATCCAATTTAGACTGTTCTGCTTGGATCAGATCATGTAAAGAAACTGTGATGAGCTACTCTACTGGTTCCTCATGCTGCTGCTTTTCTTTATCATGAGTGTCAAAGATTTTGATTGGCAAGGCTTTCATAGGCTTCTTGCCCTTGAGAGAGATGACGTAACAGTGCCTAACCAGAGCTTAATTGCCCTGAAGCTCACCTACCCCCCGGATGGTAGGGAACTTGACTAGCAGGTGGTAGGTCAAGACAATGGCTCAGAGGGTGCTTAGGCCAGACCTTCCTAGGATTGTATTATAGGCCAAGGTAATGTTTACTACTAAGAAGTCAAGCAGGATCATGGCTTACCATGAAGCTCATCCTATGGTCACAGGCAATGCTACAACACCTTCGACAGGGATGGCATCGCCCGAAAAACCAACCAAAGAAGAATTGATCTTTCAGAGGCTATCCATAGGTAGATCCATTTTACAGAAAGCATCATAAAATAAGAAGTCTACAGAGATTTCATTATCCATTAATTTTTTTATATCATGATTACAATGGTTATAAAAATAACTGCAGCATCATCATGAGGGGTCTGGATACCCTCAGTATCAATATCTAAGAAGGTGATGACTTTGTCCGACCTTTGCCTCTTTGGTCTAAGGACCACCAGCTGATCTACATGGGCATAGGTCTTTCTTGCAAATGAGTTCTCCCCTCCAACTGTGGGTCCTCTTACAATGGTATATGGATGACTCTAGCGATGGATTGGTGTTGACCAGAGGCTTTGGTGTAGGTTAAAATTCATGGCCCAAGGCCTCGACATCCTTTAAGCGGTTGATGAAGCTATGCAGGTAGCCTTACCAGATGAGAGCTTCTATTTTCCTCTTCAATTGGAAGCAGTCTTTGGTATCATGGTCATGGTTCCAATGGTAGTGGCAATACTTCAATCAATCACACTACGACTGCTAACTCATCTTCTTGGGCCATCGGAGAACATTCTAGCTCTCTATTTCCATGAGGATTTGCCTTCGAGAAGTATTCAAAGGCATGAAGTCCTTGAAGTGTTGGGGACCGATGGGGAGGCTTCTAGTTGTGCTTCTACTTTTTCAGCTAGGGAGTAGGGTGGTCCTCCCTTGCCCTCTTTTGCTCTACCTTCTCCTTTCATTTCTTTGTCATCTCCTCTTCTCTATCAATGTACTTGTCAGCATAGGCAAGGAGCTCAGAAAAGTTATGGGGAAACTTCTTCATGAGGGAGAAGTAGAAACCATTAGCTTTCAATCATTTTTTGAGGTTGACATTGTGACTGAATGATCCAGATCATGGACTTCCAACATGATCATCTTAAAGTGACTTATGTAGCTTCAAAGAGATTTTCCATTTTCTTGCTTGATGGAGAAGAGGGCATTAGTATCCTTTCCTGACTTCCTACTACTCTAGAATTGAGCAGCAAATTGGTGATCGTACTCCTTGAAAGAGTGGATAGAGTGCGGTTGAAGCCTAATATACCAAGTTTGAGTAGCACCTTAAAGAGTAGTAGAAAAAGACTTACACAGCAATAGATCTGAGGCTACTTGCAGTATCATGAGGGCCTTGAAGCTCTCCAAGCTAGTCCTAGAGATCAAAGGTGTCGTGTAGACTCCTATAGATGGTGTCTTGAAATAATGAGGGATCGGCTTTCTCATGATCTGCTCCATGAAGGGAGGGTGAGTGGTGAATAGGGGCTCTTCCCCTGAAGCCAATTGGTGTTGATAAAGGATCTTGAGATAGAGATCCATCTCTTGAATTTTTTGATCCAGCTCATCCTGTCGGTCAGGCTTCCTCCGGGGCTGACAGCTTGTAGATCCACTTATAGATGAATCCTATAAGGAAGAAGAGAGTGAAAGAGAAGAAAGAGGAGTGGGTTCATGCTCCTTACCTCGCTCACTATCCTTAGGGTGAGGGTGGTGACAGAGTGAAACTCATCAAGGCCCTGATGGGTGGATCGAGAGTCTCGAGGCACTCCTTTTAGGTTCTTGGGGCGAGACCAATTGCTCCACCTCAAGCTCCTCAAGGGAGGAGGAAGATCAGGGTGTACCAAAGCTGGATGATCACTCGGCATCGGAACAGGCTAGTGAGTTGACTACCACAAGCCATGCACCATAGTGGTCAGTATTTGAACTTGCTATAGGAGTTGATGAAATTGCTCGAATGTGATGGCTAGGGTAGTCAATGCCTCCAGTAGATTGAGATCTTGGTAACCCTGGTCAGGGTCAGTAGGTTCCATGAGTACCTCTGGGTGGGCGGTGAAAGATATTACCACGGTCTTCTTATTCTTCATACTCAAATGGTGGAGAAGAAAGAGCTTAGGATCTCAAATACAGATCAGGCCATTCCTCTAATGTCAATATATTGCTGCGAGGAAGCTGATCTGGCTTAGGCTGCTAAGCGGAAGTCATAAAGAATGAGAGGGACATAGTCACAAGGCCATCGAACAAGACCTCCAGATAGGATACTGGCGCCTAGTCCCTAATTGATTCTGCAAGTCGGATCTTACAAGACCATCAAAGATAGAAAAGTTCTCATGCTTGGGGGGTTCTCTAGTAGTGAACCCTCCAATGCCTGAATCAGTCTCCCACGGAAGCAAACAGAAGAGATCTGAGCTCTTCTAAAGAGTTTGACAGAGGAGTCTAGTATGAAAAAAAGTAAGTCTAAGTGAGAAGCTGGAGAGGATAAAATCAAAGGATGCCATATGGAGATGGAGTTCAGGGATGGAGTCAATGCTGTTCAGAGCTTTGAGGAGGGAGAGATGGATTCCAATTTGTATGGAATCCATCTTAGGGAGAAGGCATATGAAGTAAGAGTTCACCTCTATTCTTCTCTCTTACCTGGAGGGTCCTGGAGAGTTAAGTTTAATAGATGAAGGTGGGTACCTATTGCCTTCCAGAATGTGCGTTATAATCAAAAAGCTAAAGTTATGCGGACTTGCTCTGACTGTTAGAGAATAACAAAGTCATACATTCAGAAATTTGTTAAGATTATGGAGCTCACCGAGTGGAGAAAAAAGTGAGGTAGTGAGATGGCTAGTTGTTTGTTGCCTAGTAGACGAAAGACTCTGAAGGTCCCTCAAGCACAATTGTAGGAGTCCATGTGGCAGAGGCTAGGTAGATGCTCCATCACGCACTATCACGGATACATGTAGGGCTGCCATAGAGCCACCAGCACCATGGTGGATAGTTCATATTAGTATGTATCAGTATATATCTATAGTAACTATATTAAAATAACATCACCATACACATGTTTTAGTGATAAATCATAAAATCATCACTAGTGCATTGACCAACATCAATTTTGGTGTAAAAAATTATGACAATATTATTGTCACTAATGATATTGACCGTTGATAACCACTCCATCTATCAAACTGCCGATCTGAGATCACGAGCCGGAGGTTATGGCAATCATTGCATGCTCATAGAGAATTTTCTCCACAAGCATACAAAGCATTTCAAATAGATATCAGTGCCACATAGTGGTATCATTTAAAAATACTAGAATCAAAGATTTAAATTTATTAACCAAACTAAATGATATCCAAATTCAAATGTCTTACATCAAATAAGTTTCAAAAGAATATAACAAAAATAGATCTAAGTTCAATGAAGTTGATGGTGCCAAATCTCATCTCTAAAGCTCTCTTCTAAAACTAATACTCATATTCATAGTTAATTATCTAAATCTGAAAAATAAAAGAAAGAGATGATGAGTTTGATAGCCTAATAAGTAAAGAATATCTCAACTAGATATCTCAGATATTATCATAAGATATAATGTACGAAAATAAATATCATAAATAAATATAAAAATATATTTCATGTTAATTGATGCAAATTAAATTTTTTTTAAATATTCATATACTTACATGAATATATATCTGATTCAAAATAAAATACATACAACTCAACAGTCTTAACTATGACCACACTTATCCCTGTGATAGGATCCAAAATAGAGTGCCAACATATAACCTCCATTGGCAAGATCCAAAAATCAATATATAACCCCCATTGACAAGGTCCAAAAATCAACATATAATTCTCATTGACAGGATCTAGAATATAGTTAGACTGAGAGCACAAAAATTCAATTTATGCCAAAAAATTTTTGCAAGATGACATATATATCATAATTCTACTGAATATATACATATTCCATAATAAATCAATAAATCATGATATTTTAGAATCTTAATTTGAAAATTACTTTTCATTCAAAATATAATTTCATAAATCATACATAAATCAAAGATTAATTATTTACTTTCAAAATAAATTATAAAATATCTTGAAAAGATAGTTCATTATTTACCTCTGTAGAATACTGAACAGATAAATTCAATCAATTCTGAAAGCATTCTTCAAAATTTATTATTCAAAATATATTCTTCTATCAGTCTTAAGCTATAACTAATGATATTTAGATCTGACCAAGATGAGCATCGACACACTATCCGATAACCATAGATCAGGACTCTTTTTGCTAAGGTCAAATCAAAATTATTAAAAAATAGTCCTTTGCTTGATCAATCTTAGAGAAAAAAATCCATGAAGAGAGAGAAATAATTTTAGAAAAAGAAAATCTATAGAGAGGAAGGTAGAGAAAAAGTGAGATTTTTGTAGAGAGAAAAAGTGGTGAGTGAGAATAATGGAAGCATGTGAAGAGCGAGAAGGGAGGAGAGAGAGAGAGGGAAAAGAGAGAATCTCTCTTCTTTTTTTCTTTCTTTCTTTCTTTTTCTTTTTTTTTTTCCCTTTTTCTTTTTCTCTTTTTTTCCTTCTCTCCTTCTTTCTTGCCATGGGTTTTATGCAAAATAGGGGACCTTCGGTCTTCATTTGTACCCCAGATCGGAGGCCACGATCAGGTTGGAACGATCAGTGTGACAGCAGTGTGGTCAGTACTTCTCTTCCCAACAATGAACAATGATGACAACTGTCAGAAATTCAAAGAAACTCAATGAAAAATACAGAAAATAAGATCGATTTCTCCCAAGAGAAATTTAACGATTACTAGCCAAAATTTGAGCTTCTAAGAATGATGAAGAGAAAAAGGATGGAACTCAAAGAAATATGGCTTCTTACCTAATTTTTATGCTGACTATTGGTTGAAATCCGGTAGACTCGATGGTGATGAGAATTGCTTCTTTCTAGAAAATAACAGTGGTCGACAGTGGGGTTTTATAAGGGACTTCATTCCATTAAATAGAGAAGAAGGGGGAAGAGTTAGAGTCCTCCTTAATGTTGGATTTTGACTCTCATCGAGAGTCTACAAAAGAGTAGAACTCCCAATAGAGTTCTTTCTATTTCCCTTCTTTTTTTTTGTTTTTTTTGCTACTTTAAGATTGGTGCAGGTATTACACCATCAATACATCATGGAAAGAATATATAATTATTTAAAATATTATCACTAAAAATATAAACTTTAATGATGCACTATAAATCATCATTAGTGAATTGACCAATATTGACATCGACATCAAATTGAACGTTACATATTGTCATTAAAGTTAGAAACCTTTATAACCATTCTATGAGCTTGTTATTAAAGATATATGACTACAATGACCATTTTAACCATATCCTCATTAAAATCATAAATTTTAGTGACAATAATAATATATCATTAATATATTCACCAAAATCAATTTTGACACCAAAATTATTTTCCACAAAAACTCTATTTAATGATGATTTTTGTGTGATAAAAATAAAAAATAGTTTAGGGCAATATCTTATTTCTTCATTAAAGCTTTTGGCCAAAATAGTTTGTTGTGACCATTTTTAATTTTCATCACAACATAAAGATTTTAGTGATAGACTTGTATTTCTCACTAAAAGTTCAACAATAAAATATAAATTCTTATAGATTTGTCCATGGACTTTATCATGAACCTACTAGCATCTCATATTGGGTCAAGCTCCAGACCCTCATTCTGTCAAAATATTCTATTTCTTAATAATAAACATTGGATGGGCACCCTCCCATTTCATCCAAAAAAAAAAGAAAACCCATCCTTAAGTTAAGAGAGGTAGGACTTACTCCTAAGAATTTATATGCTTAGTTGGCTGGATAAGTTGGGGGATACAAATACTACCTATTTTGTTTTGACCTAAAGGATAAGTTGAGAGAATAATACTATCTAAGTTTTGGAACAAAATTGCCCTTCCCAAACTAGCCAAAAAGGGATGGAAGTGTTTAGGATTGTTGAAATATCAACAATGTAGCTGCACCCTGTGCACCTTCTTCTGTCCTGCTAACTTCTATTAAAATAAATTATAAAGATTGATGTTTAAAGATTTTGTGACAAAATGATACCTAATCAATCTTTGGAGCTGACGTCTAGCCAGCCATGCATAGAACTGCCTACCATAGGCTAACTAGTTTATACAGCACCCCAACCATTCATCCTAGCCACATACTTGGTTTCAAATTTTGCTCTCAAATTAAGCTCAACCTTGCTTCTCCACTCTTTGTTAATGTATCTCAAAGATTCGTTATATTTGATCTCATAAACTTTTTTCATATTTTATAACACCATCAACAAAATCTTGGAGCATATGTTTATCCTTCGGAAGACTGAACCACTTTACCCACAGGTTGAGAAACAATAGAATCATTAATCGGGTTAGCAATAATAGAAATGGTTCATCTTTTGACTCAGAGTCTCAATCCAGCAAGTACGGAGGTTGTTGATCAAACTAAATTTCAGTACTGTTGCGGCCAATCGCTCGTCGTCCGATCGCGGGAGCGTGCACCTGCAAAAGGAAGTCCGCACTGACGGAGGCGGCTCCGACGGGGACCCTCCGACGGTCAAGTCAGAGAGGTGACTGGGCAACAGTAAATGCAGACAGAGAGCTCTGAGAGGGAGAAAGAGAGAGAGAGGAGCGAGCCTGCGTATGTGGAGAGACGGGCGGATCGACCTTTTGCACTGTTGCCTTCCCCGGTATATATAGTGGAGCCGGTATGGCACCGTCATTAATGGCGCGGACAAGTGAGGAACTGTCAACTCACTGTAGGCTGTCAGACCGCCGTGAAAACATCATGCGCCGTGTAGCGTCTAATCACCAGGGTGACCCGGCTCTCGGCGGGACAATACCTAGGTAACTGTGCCGCATGTCCGTGTCAGAGCTGACAACGTCTGGCGGCCGTACGGCGGTTGGTGGAGTCGGCCGACCCGAGGTCGGTGGCCAACAGAGTGGCGTCGGGCTCCTCCGTCGGTCGGCGAGCTTCAAGTGGGTCGGCGACCGGACCTCTGGGTTCAGTCGGTCGGGAATAGACCGTGGGATGGCCGTGGTTAGCCGCTGATGGCGTCCGTTGGCCTACCGCCCGACTTACGATCGACCAGTCGGAGTCGTTCGTCGGGCCACGGTTAGTCGGTCGGGCCGCTAGCCGATCGGGCCCTCCGATGGTCGGGTCGGTCGGCGGGTCGGGCCGATCGGGCCTCCGATAGTCGGTCGGTCGGTCCTCCGATAGTCGGTCGGTCGGTATCCCCCAACAGTTGCCCCCCTCCACTCCTAAGTCGGGTGGGAAGCTGGCCGATGCCTTCATTCGGGTAGCAAGGACCGGGCGACTGGGAGTGGATTTGTCGCATGGCAGATCCGACCGTACCGCCGGCTGATCCGTTGTCTGACACCTCACGAATCCCGAGGATCCGAACGTCTAGTTGATGCCAGAAGTCGCGCCGGCGTCCGTGCCGGACGCCGCGTCTTGTCGTCGCCAGCCGTCACGTCGGTGTCAGAAGATCGGGTGCCGGACGATACGGCGTCAGTCGATCGGATATTCGGCGCCGATCGTGGGTGAGGCGTCCCATCGGGAACGCGGACCGGCGCGGGCGGCCGACTGCGGAGCCAACCCCCGCGCGCCGCGTGTCAAGGTGGTTGGCCGGCGCCCGCTCCGGCATTTAATGCGGGCGGTGCGGGCGCCCGGGGCGAAGCGCGCCGAATCCTTAGCCAACCGCGGGCGCCACGCGTCGCGCATCTGGAGGACCTTGGTCGGCGCGGGAGCATCTCGGCCGTCGGTCGGCCCTATATATATAGGACCTCCCGGACCCTGACCCACATTTGCCATTTGCTGGGGAAACTCTGTCCGGGCGATTTCTCGGTCGTCGCGGGCAGAGCTCTTCTCTACTCCGGAGGGTCCATCGGGTTCGTGGTCCTCCTTCCCCTTCTTGCTTTCTTCCTCCTTCTTTCGGTTCCTGCACAATGACCAGGAAACCGACTCAGGGAGCTCGGTCGGGGAACCCGACCGACGACACCCGATCGGCTCCGGAAGATGAGGCCTCCTCGCTTTCGGGGCCGAACGTCGATCAGCTTCGGGAGCACTATCGCATCCCGGAGCAGTTTCGGCTCTCTGCTCCAGGGGCCGGCGGTCGGGTCAACCAACCCTCCGCCCGGCGACCTGGCGCTGTATGTTGAGGACCTTCGTGCGGGTCTTCGACTTCCGATTCCGGAGTTCGTCCGGAATCTGCTTGATTACTACGGACTCTGTCCGGCGCAACTGGCGCCGAACTCTGTCCGGCTAATCATCTCTTTCGCGCTGTTGTGTCAGCTCTTGCCGACCAACCCTCGCGTTTCCCTCTTCCGGGCCTTCTTTGTGCTCCGACCCCACCCTAAAGCCCGAGGGTGGTGGCTCTTCAATCCCCGGAAGGGTCTTGCCTTCATAACCGGTCTTCCATCGTCCATTCATGGATGGAAGAACCAGTTTTTCTTTGTTTCCTCTTCCTCCTCTTGGGGCTTTCCTTCTCGCTGGGGTGTACCCCGAACTGAGGCCAACGACAACAGTCGGGTCGACGTGGACGACCGGGAGGACTTCCACCGACTCAAAGACATGTTGGTCCCGAAGCAGAGGGAGCTTGTTACCGAGCAAGCTCTCTATGATGCCTGGCCTGAGTCTGGTCCCCCGAATAGGTATCGCCCGATTCCCCAGCTTTTCTTTTTATTCGGCTTTAGGGTAGTTCTGGTCCGGCCTTTGACATTGGTCGGTTTTGCAGGGACACCGCCAGGATGAGGCCGACCGACGCCGAAATTCGTCATTTTGCCGCCGCGAGGAAGAGGCCAGCGTCGGGGGCTGGCCCTTCGCGCCCTTCCAAGAGATCAGCCCCAGTCCCGCCGACCGTGGAAGCGTCGGCGACCGAGGGGTCGGAGCCAATCATAGCCCTCGCGGCTCCGACTGTCCGAGTGGAGGAGAGGCGAGTCGAGGAGAGGCGGCCGAGGAAGTGGCCGAAGGAGTGTCGGCGGTTTCGCCGCCGCGGGCGGAGCCGGACGTCGTTCGGGAAGCCGAACATCGTCCGGAGGCGTCCGCCGGCGCAACGGGGGGCGCCGGGTCGAACTCCAGCGTCCCATCGCTGCCAGCCCCGTCGGTCGGGGCAGCTGATCGGGGGAAAGCCCCGATGGAGCCCTCGGAGGAGGAGAGATCAATGCCCCCAGCGCATACTACCCCGAGGGTGCATCGGCCTTGGCCGACCACAACCTTGCGAGGAGGTTGTGCCAGGGGATCCTCCTCCCTACCGACGTTCAGTCGTTGCGGTCTCGGCAGGTGACCGAGATGCTGTCGCGGTTCTACCCGTCGATGGTGGAGGTAAGCTTCGCGTCACCTTTTACCTTAGAAGAATTTTCGTTTGCCACATAATTCTGACAAGGCTTCTTTCTGTCGGCAGTTGATCTTCACCATGTCCGAGCTGGAGGCCGGATACCGAAGGTTCGGCGACGTTCGGGCAGCCTTCAAGGAAAGGTCGGCAGCGGCCGAGGCCGAGAGAGGGAGACTGGTCGACCAACTGCAGGAGTCGGTCGATCGGGAGGCCAAGTTGACGGACGAGGTCTCCCGGCTCATGGCCGAACTAAAGTCGGCCAAGAAGGAGGCCAAGCACAAAGGTCGGGTAGTGCGTCGTCTTCGACGCGAACGGGACAGTGCCACCTCCGAACTCCAAGGGGAACGCGAGCAACTTCGGGTCAGCCTGGGGAAGCTCGCGGAAACCGAAGAGGACTTGTCCATCGCCCAAATCGACGCCGAAATTGCCAGGGCCGAGGCGGAGTTGGCGAAGGAGGAGCTGGCCCACACTGAGGACGAGGCACGGTCGGCGAGGGAGTCGGCCGATCGTGCGGTTGAGGACTTCCGGGCCTCCGACCGGTACAAGGAGGAGATGCTCGAATCGGGCTTCGCCTCCTACCGGGTCGGGTTCGAGGATGGTCGGGATGCCGTCCATGCCTTGTACCCGGAGGTGGACGTCAGCCGAGTCGTCCCGCTGTTCGCCGAGGAAGGAGCCGAAGAAGAAGGAACGGAAGAAATGGCCGACCATCCGTCGGGAGGCGTCATCGTGGTGGAGGAAGCCGTCCCGGAGCAGGTGCCGGCCGAAGTTCCTTTATCGACCGAAGCTCATCTCTCGGCAGCCGATCAATCGTTGCTTATGGCCGAGACGCCGATCATCCCTGATCCTCCGTCGGTCGAAGAGATCGATCAGGACGGGTGATCGGCGCCGCCGACCATCTTTATTTTGTCTTTTTTGAAAATACATGTAATCGGGCTTCGGCCCGACTTTGTAATGTTTTTTGATCAATGAGTGAAATTGTCTTCTCTTTTGCTTCTTGTTTGCAATGTTTCTTATCGCTGTAATGTCGAACCCTAGTCGCCAACTTAGAGAAGTCGCCAACTCGGGCAAGTCGGTAGGACTTAACCGGCTTGCATAGCTCCGAAGTAGCTTGTGTCCCGACTTTAGGTCGGTTTCCGAAAATTGTAGTCGCCGTTCGGGCGCATCTGTCAAGTAGGGAGCCGACCGAACCTAGTGAAGGTTCGGCGGCCGGACCTCCGTAGATGCACTTAGCCGGTCATCATCCGGCGCAGTGTCGGGGGCATGATAGTAAGTCGGGTTTCGCGTCTTTTGACAGACGGTGGCAAGCCGAGTGTCGTTCAGCCGGCCGTAGGTCGGTCGGCGAGTAGTGGGTGCGACTAAGGTCGCGTCATGTGATAGACGGTGGTAAGCCGAATATCCCTCGACCGGCCGTAGCCTGGTCGGAATGTCGCGGCAACAGCCGCGTGGGCTTTTAGCCTTTCTTCGGTCGGGGCCCGATCGATCAGTCGGCCGATGGATATGCCCGAAAATTCGACGTAGAAGGAGTAAAACTCCCGTCATCGTAGATGCATCGGTCCGTGTAAGGGGCCGAAGTGTCGTCGGTGCCAGGTCCGCGTCGATGCGTCGGGGCTGAGCGCCGATCAGTAGTCGAAAGGTTAGAACTCCGATTTTTCAAACCGAACTTGTATTCCAACGATTGAATTACAGAATTCACTGGTAATACAGCTTCAAGTTGTCGGCGTTCCAAGTCCGGGGAATGGGCTTCCCCTCAAGGGTCTCCAGCCGGTAAGCCCTCGGCCCGAAGGTGTCAGCAACTTTGTAGGGTCCTTCCCAGTTGGGAGCCAACTTCCCTTGGTCCAAGGGCTTCGACACCTCCGCCTTCCTCAAGACTAGGTCGCCAGGTTTAAAGAGCTTTAGTCTGACCTTGGCATTGTAGTACCGGGCAACCCTCTGTCGGTAGGAGGCCATTCGAATTTGAGCCTCATCTCGCAGTTCGGGGAGAAGATCTAGGTCGGCTCTCCGGCTTTCGGAGTTGTCCGGCTCGCGGTACTGCTCGACCCTTGAAGATGGCAGGCCGATCTCGAGCGGGATCACGGCTTCTGTCCCGTAGGCCAAACTGAACGGCGACTCTCCGGTTGGGACGCGGGGGGTCGTTCGGTAAGCCCACAGGACGGAGCCCAGCTCGTCGACCCAGAGGCCCTTGGCTTCGTTCAGTCGGGTCTTGAGTCCATGGAGCAAGGTTCGGTTCGTCACCTCAACCTCACCATTGGACTGTGGGTGCCCGACTGAAGTTAGTCGATGACGGATGTGGAACCTGGCGCAGAAGTCCTTGAAGTCTTGGTTGTCGAATTGCCGTCCGTTGTCGGTGATGATGGTGTGCGGCAATCCGAACCTGAAGATGATGGACTTTTGGACGAAGTCCTCCATCTTCCGCTCGGTGATCTGCGCCAAGGGCTCGGCCTCGACCCACTTCGTGAAGTAGTCGATGGCGACAACGATGAACTTCCTTTGGCCCGACGCCGGTGGGAAAGGGCCGAGAATATCGACTCCCCACTGAGCGAAGGGCCATGGAGCGATAATGGGAGCGATTTGGCTGGCCGGTTGGTGCTGAATATTGGCATACTTCTGGCATGGCTCGCACCTTCGGACCAACTCTGCCGCATCCTTCCTCATGGTCGGCCAGTAGTAGCCCTGTCGCAAGACCTTGAAGGCTAAGGACTTGCCCCCCAAGTGATTCCCACAAATTCCTTCGTGAACCTCTCGGAGAGCGTAGTCAGCGTCGGTCGGTCCCAAGCACCTGAGCAGAGGGAGGGAGAACGACCTCTTGTAGAGTCGGCCGTCCATGATCACATATTGTGACGCCGACCATCGAAGTCGCTGGCCTCCGCGGGATCTTCGGGACTGGTCCCGTCGGACAGGTACCGGACGATCGGGTCCATCCAACTTGGTTCAGACGTTAGCTGCTGCACTTCTTCGACCGATCGATGCTCGGTTGTTGGAGGTTTTCGACAAACGTCCGACCCAAAGAATCATAGGCCGACGTTGCCAACCTAGAGAGAGCGTCGGCACGGGCGTTCTCCGTCCTGGGGACGTGGGAGATCTCGAAATGCACGAAGCGGGCCACGAGATCCTTTACCTTCTGAAGATACTTGATCATGGTCGGATCTCGCGCCTCGAAGTCGCCCTTGACCTGCCCCACGATCAGCTGAGAGTCGGAGAATGCCCGAAGGCTGTCGACGCCCAATTCCTTCGCCATCCTCAAGCCCGCGAGGAGTGCCTCGTATTCGGCTTGATTGTTGGAGGCCTTGAAGTCGAACCGGAGGGCGTATTCGGTGACTACCCCATCCGAATTCGTGAGCAGGAGCCCGGCCCCGCTTCCCTGAGCGTTGGAGGCTCCGTCGATGTGAAGTACCCAGGTGGAGATCGGGTCCGGCTCAGAGACCGAATCTCGTCCCGGGCCTTCAGCTCCCGACCTCTGGTCGGTCGTCGGGCATTCGGCGATGAAGTCGGCCAAGACCTGAGCCTTCAAGGCAGGCCTTGGTCGGTACTGAATGTCGAACTCGCTAAGCTTCATTGCCCACTTAGCGAGCCGTCCGGATGTGTCGGGTCGGCGCAGTACGGCCCTCAGGGGCTGGTTGGTGAGTACCACGATGGCTGGGCCTGGAAGTATGGTCGGAGCCGTTGCGCGGAGACGGTCAGGGCGAAGACCATCTTTTCCGTCTCCGAGTATCTGGCTTCGGCGCCGTGGAGCACTTTGCTGATGTAGTAGATGGGCTGATGGGTTCGGCACTCGTTTTCCCGAACGAGCACCGAACTGATCGCCTCAGAAGATGTGGCCAAGTAGAGATACAAGGTCTCCCCGATCTGCGGCTTTACGAGCAGCGGCGGGGAAGCCAAGTACCTCTTCAGGTCTTCAAAGGCCTGTTCGCATTCATCCGACCAAGAGAAACCGTTCGCCTGGCGCAGGGTTTTGAAGAACGGGAGGCACCTTTCAGCTGACCGGGAAATGAATCGGCTAAGAGCGACGATTCTCCCGTTCAGTTGTTGGACCTCCTCTTGGTGTTCGGATGACGCATGTCGAGGATCGCCTTTATTTTCTCAGGGTTGGCCTCGATCCCCCTCTGAGAAACGAGGAATCCGAGGAACTTCCCCGAGGTCACCCCGAAGGCGCATTTGGTCGGGTTGAGCTTCATTCGGTGTCGTCGAAGGGTGCGGAAGGTCTCCTCGAGATCCTGAACATGGTCCGGGATCTGCGTGCTCTTTACCAGCATGTCGTCCACGTATACCTCCATGTTACGCCCGATCTGGTCTTTGAAGACCTTGTTGACGAGTCGCTGATAGGTGGCGCCGGCGTTCTTCAATCCAAAGGGCATCACCCGATAGCAGTAGAGGCCCTTGGGGGTTACGAACGCGGTGTGCTCCTCGTCTTCAGGCGCCATCCGGATCTGATTGTACCCGGCGAAGGCGTCCATGAAGCTGAGCAGTCGAAATCCGGACGTCGCATCCACCAGCTGGTCGATCTTCGGGAGTGGAAAGCTATCCTTCGGGCATGCTCGGTTGAGGTCGGTATAATCGATGCAGATTCTCCATTTCCCGTTGGCTTTCTTGACCATGACGACATTGGCGAGCCAATCGGGATACGTGGATTCCCGAATGAAGCCCGCCTCGAGCAGTTTGTCCACTTCTTCGTCAATGGCCTTCTGCCTCTCTGGGGCGAAGGACCTTTTCTTCTGCCTCACCGGCTTCATTGTCGGGTCGATGTTGAGTCGGTGAGTCATTGTTTCTGGAGGGATGCCCGACATATCTGCTGCCGACCATGCGAATACGTCGGCGTTGGCCGTCAGCAGCCCGCCAGTCGGTGGCGTTCGGCGTCGGGCAATTGAGACCCGATCCAAACTTTTCTGTCGGGATTTTCTCCCACCGGGATCGCCTCGAGCCGCTCGGCCGGCGAACCCCGCTCTTCCTCCTCCCGTTGATCCAGTTTGTCAATTGTCAGGGGACCCTTTGTCTCGTCGCTTTGGGCGGAGATTTGAAAGCATCGTCGGGCGAGCTGTTGATCTCCGCGCATCTCCCCGACTCCGTTTTTAGTCGGGAATCGAACAAGGAGATGGTACGTCGAGACGATCGCCCCGAAGGCGTTCAGTCCGGGTCGCCCGAGTATGGCGTTGTAGGCCGAAGGAACTTGGACGACCGCGAAAATGAGGGAGGCCGTTCTTTGCCGTGGTTCGGTACCGACCGTCACGGGCAGGGTGATTTCTCCTTCTGTCGTGACGGTGTCTCCGGCAAAGCCGATCAAGGGCGTGGAAACCCTACTGAGTCGATCAGTCGGTAGTCGCATTCGGGAGAAGGTCGAGTAAAACAAAACATTTGTCGAACTTCCATTATCAACAAAAATTCGTTTTACATCATAATTGGCTATTGTCGCCGACACAACAACAGCGTCGTCGTGGGGAGTCTGGATGCCCCGAACATCGTCTTCCGAGAAGGTAATCACGTCGTCCGGGCGCGGCTTTTTCGTCGGCTCCCCCCTGTAGACGTCCCCGATCCCAGCCGCTTGGAGATCATATTGATGACTCCAGCCGTCGGCTGATTAGTCGGCGCCTCTTCAGTCGGCTGGGGGCGTCGATCGGCAATCGGTCGGGTCGGCGGACCCTTTCGGAACTTGCCGAGATACCCTCGGCGGATGAGATTTTCGATCTCATCCTTCAACTGGATGCATCGCTCGGTGTCGTGGCCGTGGCTCCGATGGAACCGGCAGTACTTCCGATGGTCGAGGCCCTTTGCCTTCAGAGGCGGAGGCCGTCGCAGGTATTCTTTCCCTTCGATCTCCATCAAGATCTGCGCACGGGGAGCGGAGAGAGGAGTGTAGGAGTCATACCTGGGACGCACCGACCTCGGAGTCTGTCGGTGGGGTGATTTTTGGATCTGTCGGGGTGGAGAAAGCCGACTACCGGCCGGGGGCCTGCTTGGTTCGGCGGGCTCCCGACCTTTTCTTCGCTTCTCCTTCGGACCCCTGGGCTCGACCAAGCGTCGGTCGGACGCTCCTTCGTCCGCGCGCATATACTTGTATGCGCGTTCCAGTAGCTCGGCGTATGTTCGGGGGAGGGTCTTGTCCAGAGAATAAGTAAATCGGGACGACCTCAGACCCCGCTTCATGGCTGAAACTGCCATGTCCTCGTTGAGGTCCCGGACCTCGAGCGTGGCCGCGTTGAATCGCGCCACGAAGTGCCGGAGCGCCTCGTTTTCCCCCTGCTTGAGGGAGAAAAGGCTATCCGACGTTCGCGGCGGCTTTCGGCTAGTGCTGAAATGGGCCACGAACGAGTGCTCGAGCTGCGCGAAGGAATGGATACTGCCCGATCGAAGACCGGAGTACCAAGCCCTGGCAGCCTTACGAAGTGTGGCGGGGAAGCCGATGCAAAACAGAGCGTCGGTTGCCCCTTGAATCGTCATGAGAGCCTTGTAGCTCTCGAGGTGGTCGACTGGGTCGGTGGAGCCGTCATATGGCTCCACGTTCGGCATTTTGAACCGACTGGGAATCGGCTCATCGAGGACCAGTCGAGAGAGAGGCTGGGCGGTCTGGAAGTCGACGTCGTTCGAAGACTTCTGGCCGTCCATTTGCAGTTGGGCGAGCCGGCGGTCGATCTCCTCGAACCGTCGCTCGTAGTCGTCCGCTCGTCGATGCTGGGAGACCCCAGGAGTGGAGCCTCCGGAAGACTCTGAAGGCGAGGCCGACGGTGTGCGCGGCCGCTTTTCCTTCCTCGCCCGTTCCAACGGGGAAGGAGAGGGCCGCTGGGACCGTCGGTCGTCGCGCCGAGGTCGACCCTCCTCCTCCCCGTGGGAGCGCCGTTGGGAGTGCTCGCCTGGAGGCGGCAGAGGTCGGCGCGACCGTCGGCGGCTGCTCCTGGAAGGCATAGGTCGGGCCGCCGGTTGTTGCTGGAGGCTTTTGACTGCATCGGTCAGTACGGTCATCTGCCGTACAATGGCCGCAATCTGCGCCTCCGTGGTCACTGCAGGGCGCGGAGAGCTAGGCTCCGCCGCCGGTGGTGGCGGGGAGGCCTCTTCCCGGCGGGAAGAGCGCCTTGCCGACCCAGTGATTCTCGATCGTTGAGCTCTTGTCTTTGTCATGCTGTCCCCCTTCCTGGCGCGCCAATCTGTTGCGGCCAATCGCCTCGTCGTCCGATCGCCGGGGAGCGTGCACCTGCAAAAGGAAGTCCGCACTGACCGGAGGCGGCTCCGACGGGGACCCTCCGACGGTCAAGTCAGAGAGGTGACTGGGCAACAGTAAAATGCAGACAGAGAGCTCTGAGAGGGAGAAAGAGAGAGAGAGGAGCGAGCCTGCGTATGTGGGAGAGACGGGCGGATCGACCTTTTGCACTGTTGCCTTCCCCGGTATATATAGTGGAGCGCGGTATGGCACCGTCATTAATGGCGCGGACAAGTGAGGAACTGTCAACTCACTGTAGGCTGTCAGAGCCGCCGTGAAAACATCATGCCGCCGTGTAGCCGTCTAATCACCAGGGTTGACCCGGCTCTCGGCGGGACAATACCCTAGGTAACTGTGCCGCATGTCCGTGTCAGAGCTGACAACGTCTGGCGGCCGTACGGCGGTTGGTGGAGTCGGCCGACCCGAGGTCGGTGGCCAACAGAGTGGCGTCGGGCTCCTCCGTCGGTCGGCGAGCTTCAAGTGGGTCGGCGACCGGACCTCTGGGTTCAGTCGGTCGGGAATAGACCGTGGGATGGCCGTGGTTAGCCGCTGATGGCGTCCGTTGGCCTACCGCCCGACTTACGATCGACCAGTCGGAGTCGTTCGTCGGGCCAACGGTTAGTCGGTCGGGCCGCTAGCCGATCGGGCCCTCCGATGGTCGGTCGGTCGGTCGGTCGGTCGGTCCCTCCGATAGTCGGTCGGTCGATCGGTCCCTCCGATAGTCGGTCGGTCGGTCGGTCCCTCCGATAGTCGGTCGGTCGGTATCCCCCAACAAGTACATAGGCATCTTACCATCCTACGAAATCCTCAGACATGATATGCTTGGGTGTGAAGGGGTGAAGTTATACTTTGAATGTGATTGTTGATAAAAATAATCTGCTAAGGTTATTAGATTTGGATTAGAAATTGAAAGCCGATTATAAAAGGTTGTGTTTAAGCAATACAAGGGTTGACATGGATCCATTTGAGCAAGATTGTATTGATAGGCAAAATAATTCGAGAAGTATTATTCTATTATATATTTATTATTGCTCAATCATTCAATAATTGTCACATCTTTGATCCAAAAATCATGAGTTAGAGGTTATGACAACTACCGCATACTCATGAAGAACTCTCCCTATAAATATGCTAGGCATCTCATCACGATATCATAAAGCAACAGCAGAATAAAATTTAAATAATTAATATTTAATTTTAATTTAAATAACTAAATCAAATATCTTATAAAATAAAATTTTGTATTCTTTCTGAATCCTTACACTTCAAAAAAAATACTGATCATAAAACATCCTACGAAATCTCTTCCAAGTAAGTCATTCTCCTTCTTGCTCATATTTATGTTGCAATTTTTGATACAAATTAAATGCTTCATCTTACTTTGTAATAAATAAGCTGCATACTGAATCTTTTCATCATCGTGGTATTTTTGGATAGCAAATGTCTTTTCCACCTCCATAATCCAATTATTGACTTTGAAAGGTTCAGTAGTCCCCATGAAGGCTAATGGAACTAGCTTTTTAAATTCTATGATATTGTTTCGCTGCACTGGTTGCTCTCCATGACTATACTGTTGTGGTATATCTCAGTGTATCTATTGCTGTTCAAGTAATTGCTACTATCTCTGTATTATCCCAACTAGAGTTTGCATTAATCGAACCATATTTAGTTCTCGATGCATTATCAAAGTAGTTTCGGTAGGGTTAATGACACCCTCCTACTAGAGGTGCCACTAATCAATTGCAGAGTATCATTCTCCTGTTGGTTCGATGTCTCTCTAATAGTACCTTGAGCAACTCTCCTTATTTGACGTGGAGCCACTTAACAAGTTTTCCAAATTTTTTTTTAAACCTAATATCCAAAAGTATTTAATCATGATTATTTTTTTAAAATAAAAACCTTAAATCCTCATAAGACTGGCTATTCGATAATTAACGATCACAATTCCTTCTATTAAAATCATTAGAGGGTCATTCTAATAATCCGTAAAATCTTAGAAGAAAGAGATCATCTAGAGATAGGCACTTTTAGAGAGAGAAATTGAGATTTTTCTAGAAAAAAAGTAGAGAGAGAAAGTTAGACTTTTTAGAGAGAAAATGAAAGTCTAGAAAGAGAGGAGGGAGAGAGGGAAGAGGGAGAATCTCTCCTTTTTTCTTATCTTTTTCTTTTCTTTTCTTTTTTTCTTTTTCTTTTCTTCTTTTTTTTTTCCTTCTTCATTTTTGTTTATTTAACAGAGCAGGGGATTCTTCTTCCCTTGTTCCAGACATACCAGAGGCTTTTCTCCCAATCGATAGTGCTCTGGCTGGAGGGATAGGCCACAGTGGTGATTGATGGCCCAGATCCGATGACCGATGGTAGCTCATGGTGATGAAAAATCAAGGATGAAATACCAAAAAATAGAAAAATTATTTCTTCCCTTTAAATCTTGAAACAGTGGGTCATCACCGACTTGGCTCTGGCCGACAATGGCTGGGGCTACAATGGTGCAATCGATCAACCTATATCGACAGTCGACAATGGCCAGTAGTGCAAAAAAATCTAAAAGAAAGGGGTGGAAAGACAAAATGAAACAAGGGAGGGATTTCTTTAGATATATCCAGTGATTGCCGATCAAAAAATCAACCATTGTAGACCATGGAAGATGGAAAATAGATAAGCTCAAGATTGAAAGATTCTTATCTCTTTCCGAACAATGTTTGGGTTGAAATCCGGCAAACTAAGATGAGGAAAATAGGTCTTTCTTTTGGTGAAGAATGATGGCCGATGGTGGGATTTTCTTAAGAGGTTTTGTCCCTTTAAATATAGGTGAAGGAGGGAGGAGTTGGACTCACTCCCAACCTCATTCTTAACTCTGATCGGGAGTCAATCGGAGGAAAAATTCAATGAAAGAGGAGACTCCCATTGGGAGTCCTCTCTATTTTTTTCACTTTTTTTTTAGTTTTGCTTTAAGATTTGTGCTAGATATTACATTTTTTTCTTCTAAAAAAAAATTCATCTTCAAAATTTTTCTTACCTAAGTCCTCAAAAATCTAGAATTGTTTTTACCTCAAATTATGTCATCCTCTAATTTTAAAATCAAATCTTTCATAATAATATCTTTCAAATCAAATTATTATTCTAATTAGTTTCAAAAAATAATTTAAACCACTATGCTTTCACTGCACACTCTGATTCAAATTCATCAATGCATTTATGTCTAATCAAGTTTCTAAGTATTGTCATAACCAATATAATTTATCATCCCAATATCTCTTGTATCTACCCACCTACACTTACATCTGATTCTGTATGTCATAACTTTTCTTCTTATGCTCTGATACTATATAAATTATCATGCCTCTGATAAGAGATCATGAGTTTGAGGTCACGACAACCGTCGTATATTCATGAAGAACTCTCTCTATAAGTATACTAGGTATTTCATCACGATATCATAAAGCAATAGCGGAGTTAATAAAATTTAAATAATTAATATTCAACTATAGTTTAAATAATTAAATCAAATATCTTATAAAATAAAATTTTATGTTCTTGCATCAACTTCTAATAAATCCTAATCTATATAAAGATATCAAGTTCTACTTCTAATTCACTTTTTCATATCGAATCTCTAAGTCAAACTAGTCTTATGAATCTATAAAAATAATAAAATATAGAATAATAATCTAGACAGTTCAGTAAGCAATGTATACTTTAACTAGATAAATTTAATAATAATAATATACTAAAAATAAGTATGCAAGATGCATCAATTCAAAACATGAAATATCAATCAAATAAATCCATACAAATTCAGTATTTCAAAAATTTATTTTTAAATTCACTTCCATTCATAAATCAATTTTCTTTCAAAACATCACGTACATCTCGACAGCTATGAACTATATCAAAGTACAACTGCATAATCTCTAATGATAGGGTATCAAAGTACCAGCACACAACCTCCACTGACAAAGTATTGAAATACCAGTGCACAATCTTCATTGGTAGGGTATTAAAATACTAGCATATAATTCTCACTAGCAGGATATCAAAATACCAGTATATAATCTCTATTAGTAGGATATCAAAATATCAACATTTAATCTTTATTAACAGAGTTTGAAATATGGTCAGACTGTGAGTCAAAATCTATCTCAGATCAAACATAAATTCATATTCCAATTCAAAAAGTCATAAATCAGACGACATCAAAATCAAATGATATAATCGATATCAAGATCAATACAATCAATCACAAATCATTTGATATATCAAAAAAAAAGATATATTCAGTAATCCAAAATATAATGCATCAAATTTATAAATCATAAATAATTTAATATAAAAAATATTTTATAATTTACTGATAAATATAGAAAAAGAGTCGCATTACTTACCTCATATGCACTCCAATAAATCCATATAACTTCATATTTTTTTTAATTTTTAATTCATAGATCAGATCGTAGTATCCACTATGAGACATCTTCTTCTCGAGAGAGCTATACTCCTATACAAAATTTAGTTCAATAATGAGGAAGAATAAGGATAATTAGGAAAGACACAATTCATAAATAGTCACATCTAGCAGTCTGGGGTCTGTCGGTCATCTAACCTCATCTGATCAAGGATCATCTAAGATCTAGGTGGTTCAATAGAGATCAAAGGTTATCAAATTAGTAGTATTCGATAAGAGTCAAGATAAAGGCCAATCTGATGGTATCCAGATTTGACTAAGATAGATGCCGATATACTGTCCAATGATTATGAATCAGGATCCTTCGCTAAGCTAAATCAAAAGCATCGAAAGAAAATCTTTCATTGTACTAATCTTAGAGAGAGAAATCATCTTAAAGAGAGAGTGAGACTTTTTTAGAGGGAAATTGAAGAGAGAAAGTTAGACTTTATAGAGAGAGAATGTTAGAGTCTAGAAAGAGAGAAGGGAGAGAGGGATGAGAGAGAATCTCTATTTTTTTTTTCTCCTTTTCTTTTCTTTTCTTTTCTTCTTTTTCTTTTCTTCTTTTTTTCCCTTCTTCTTCAACTTCATTTACAGAATAAAGGATTCTTCTTCCCTTGTTTCAGACACATGGGAGTCTCTCCTCCCAGTCGATGGTACTTGTGGCTAGAGGGATAGGCCACGACGGTGGCCGACAACCGACGGTAGTTTATGGCGATGAAAAATCAAGGATGAAACACCAAAAAATAGGAGAATTGTTTCTCCCTTTTAAATCTCAGAATAGTGGGCCATTGCTAGCTTGGCTCTGGTTGGCGATGGCTATGGCTGTGATGGTGCAATCGATGGATCCTATACCGACAGTTAGCAACGGCCATCGGTGTTGAAAACTCCAAAAAAAAGTGATGGAAAGACAAAATGAAACAGGGGAGGGATCTCTTAAGATAAATCTAATGATTGCCGGCCAGAAAATCAAGCATCATGGACTATGGAAGATGGCAAACCAGATAAGCTCGAGATTGAAAGATTCTTATCTCTTTTTCGATGGTGTTTGGGTTGAAATCCGATGAACTAAGAAGAGGAAAATAGATCTTTCTTCCAATGAAGAATGGTGGCTGGTAGTGGGGTTTTCTCAAGGGATTTCATCACTTTAAATAGAGACAGAAGGGGGGAGGAGTTGGACTCCCTCCCAACCTCGTTCTTCGACTTTGATGGGAGTCAATTGGAGGAAAAAATCAACAAAAGAGGAGACTTCCATGATCCTCTCTTTTTTTTTTCACTTTCTTTTTGGTTTTGCTTTCAGATCTATGCTGGGTATTACAATAATAGAACTGGCACTGAGATCTCAATGGATGAGAAAACATCTCTATTGTTTTCCCACCACTTTGGCCTCCCAAAGGACAGGTCAACCTAGGTCAAGAGAAGCCAAGAAGGCTTTAGAGCTTGAAGGAATAGACAAGGAAAAGAGTTGGTACAATGAGCCAGACCTTCATAAAACATTTTGAAATATTTGGCAAAGAAAAAGGTGTTGTGACCAAAGCTGCTCTGATGTTGATTATTGTCGTAATATCACTTGCTCTAGTACCACCTCTGGGAAAGATCCCTCATGCAGAATATGGATCTCTCAAGTCCAAGATTGATTCTCAAGTTTAGGATCAGTATGTCGGTGATGATGTCGATACAACAGAAAGAAAGAAGAAATAAAATAAGAAACATAATCAAATACATGGATTAAGCCAAGGCTTATCTCTACGGGGCATGCAAGCTTCACTATGAGAAAAGAAAAAATTTATCAGAGAAGATTACACCCTCAGCCCTCGTACACCAGTTTCTTTTTCTCAATAAAAAGTACTCCCTCATAAAGCACTCTCTCTAGGAGACCCCCTATAGCACTGATCACTGCTTGCTGCCTGACAATCTGCCTGAAGCCCCCTGCTTCTGCTCTCTATCGGTACCCTCTCCAGGATCTACTGCTACTGCAAGCCTACTGCCTACTGTCTATTGGGTTCCGACCATTCAGCGAAAAGTAATTTTCAAAAATTTTAAAACAAGCAAATCAATAGCATTATCAAATAAAACTATCGAGCCGAATCCAAAATCCTAAAATCACTTTGCCAATCATGATCAAAGCAAATTCAAGCATACAAAGAGATAGAAAATTATACTTTAATCGATATAAAAAAGTGACATGTTGGTGTTCTCTACAAGACCCCAAGATAGAAGTCCTCCAACGGTGATCCACATGAAAGTTGGCCAAAGTCCTTCGCAATCGATGTACTATCACAGCCTTGTCTTTTCAAGAATACTGCCGGTTTCGAACTTGCATCATGATCGCACCAAAATCTAGTTGCTTTCGATCTCACCACCAGAACGACACCAAGAAGACACTCTTCAAATATCATACAATTTAGGATTTGATTTTTAGCTCCAACATATAAAAAAATCAAATCCTAGGACACTCAAGCAATACTTGCTGAAAATCTCACCACCCTAGTAGCAACTTTTGCCACTCAGAATTCTCTCTTTTTTTTTCAAATTTTTTTTATTTTTTTTTATATTTACCACATCTATCTTCTTGGTCTTAGTCAAAAATCACTACAAGAAACCATCTGGGACATCCACTATAAATAGGGGAGCAAGGGATGTCACATGAGACCATGGGGCACCAACCTTTGGTGCTCCAACTTCCCATGCACCAAATAAATTCATCGAGTAAATTTTTAGTAGTTTAGATACTTAGAGTAGAAGGACTCTTAGTTTTCTATATGTCATAAAAATTTGAATTAAATTTGTCATTAAATCATAGGAGAACTGATTAGAAATTTAAGGTAAGGCATAATAGTTAAGAGCCTTCATTAAGAAGGACTCTCCACTTCTCACGCCAATTTAAGGTGGGCGGCATTTATTTTTTATCATGACTTTTGATGGATGTGGAGGACTCTTTCTCCACTTGAAACTCTTTCATGTTGGATAAGGATCCAATCTAAATTGACCCAATCCCATTAGGTCAAAGCCAATAGGTCTAGGTTAGCTCAAACAATTTGATCTAAACCAATTTGGAAACTTGGATTACTACAATATGCTAGCATATCAAATTAACCTATAAAATTTATATTAAACTCTAATTAGATTAGATCAAAGTTAAATCTCAAACTGTGTGACCTATTGGGTTCCAAATCTAGCCAGCAGTGGATAAAGACTTTCAACGTAACCCTAATCCGATAAGATTTGGTCATCCGAAGAGTCCCAATCAACTTGAACTCTTCCAAATTGACTCCAGAATTAAAATTTTTTAATTTTGATGAGTCCACAAGTCAGGATTGATATCTAGCAATATGTCATGACTATCCAAAAGATTTAAAATTTTGATAAAAAATTTACCAAAATATCCTTCAGTGGTAAGTTTCTGTGTAATTCAATCTTTCAATCAAACAACATCTCAGATGAGCTGTGGGCATGAAAATATGTCAAACCCAATCACTTATTATTATATTTCTCAATTAGAAGGTGATGAGTCAGTTGATGATACATTAAAATTTTTTTTCTAATTATCATCCTGCTTTGGCCAAAGACTTCCAAAATCATCGACCTATGAGATACATAGAATGTTCGCTCTCCTTATTAGGCATGATTGATCCCTTGTTGATCACTCACAACCTTCATGTACTCTTCACTATATCCAGAACACCCCACACAAAGTTCAGATAATCAAGTTAGATAGTGAACCAAAATATGGATCCAAGTACATAAGGTACCATGGTGACCTCTGGTCTAAGGATCACTTACACAACTCCCACTAGAGAAACATCAGTTGACATGTAAATAAGACTCCATCTAATATTTTTTTGTAGGTCAATTTAGTAAACTCATTCTTTAATGAGCACCCATATGCATGTATTAGTGTCACCACATAAGTAGTTGTGAGATCAACCACCCTCATTTCTGAGCATACATAGGACATGCCAGTCTTACCAGTATCATTGATCTCTAACTCAATGTACCAACAACTAAGAATATTTTAGATTAGAGTTATCAAAAAATTAGGTCTCACTGGCATGATCTCATCACGGTCCTAAAATCATTGTCCAGACCTATGGAGTTCATTATAACCTTAAAATTAATAAGATGCAGCATATAATGAAACAAAAATATCTATTTTATTAATAATAAATATTAATTTATATGAGTTCAAAAGATAAATTATAAAAATATCCTATCGTATTTCATTTACGATTGGCTTGCAGGATATTATTTTTTCAATCTTCCACTTGCACTTAAAGCCAATCGCCCTTATACTTGATACCCATGCTATTAAGATGGCGGTCAAAATACTGCATTTATAAGGTCTTAGTGAACGTATCTGCTATATTATTCTTGATATCAACTCGCTCTACGATCACATCACATCTTTTGACTATCTTCCGAATGAGGTGGAACCGTCTTAGGATGTACTTGGATTTATGGTGAGACCTTGGTTCTTTGGCTTGAGCAATTATCCCAATATTATCACAATAAAGGAGCACTGATTGTTCAATTTTCGAAACCACATCTAACTTAGTAATAAATTTTTTTATCCAGACGGTCTCCTTAGCAGCCTCACTTACAGTAATATACTCAGCCTCAGTGACCGAGTCAGCAACTATTTATTGTTTAAAACTTTTCCAACTTACTGCACCACCATACAAGGTGAACTCATATTCAGATATCAATTTGCTATCATCCGGATTAGATTGAAAACTAAAATTGATATAACCTTTCAATTTTAAATCAGATCCACCATATATCATAAAAATATCTCTAGTCATTCTCAAGTACTTGAGTATGTTTTTCATAGCTTTTCAATGATCCTCTCCGAGATCAGTCTGAAATCTGTTTACAATGCCTAAGATATAAGCCACATCAGGTTTGGTACATAACATAGCATACATTATCGATCCTACAGTCGAAGCATAAGAAATAGAATTCATTCTATTTCTCTCTTCAGGTGTCTTAAAAGACATCTTCTTAGAGAGTTGTATGCCATGACCTATGGGCAAGTAACCTCTTTTACTTCTCTCTATGTTGAACCTTTTCAACACAAGGTCAATATACCTAGACTGGGATAAGCCTAGCATCCTTTTCGATCTATCCCTATAGATCTTAATATCAAGTATATAGGATGCCTCACCCAAGTCTTTCATGAAAAATTTTTGTGATAGTCAAGTCTTGATCGATTGCAATATCGAGATATCATTCTTAATGAGCAGTATATCATCCACATACAAGACTAAAAATACAATAGCACTCTCACTAGTCTTCTTATAGGTACAAGGTTCATCCATATTTTTTGATAAAGCCAAACGATTTGACTGTCTCATCAAAATAGATGTTCCAACTCTTCGATGCTTGCTTCAATCTATAAATGAATCTATTCAGCTTGTATATCTGATTTGCTCTCCCATTAGAGACAAATCTCTCTGACTGAGTCATATAGACTTCTTCCTCAAGATTTTATTGAGGAAGACAGTCTTGACATCCATCTGCCAGATCTCATAGTCATAGTATGCTGCAATAGCAAGCATTATCCGAATAGACTTGAGCATGACTACCAACAAAAAGATTTCTTCATAATCAATACCTTATTTTTATCTGAAATCTTTTACCACGAGCCTAGCCTTATAGGTCTCTACCTGGCCATCTGCTCCAATCTTCTTTTTGAAGACTCATTTGTAGCCTATTGGGATTACACCCTCAGGTGCATCAACCAAAGTCCATACTTGGTTGGCATACATGGAGTCTATTTTGAATTTTATGGTGTTGAGCTACTTGTCAGAGACACTACTCATGATAGCTTCCGAATAAGTCGTGGGATCATCATTCTCAATGATGTTGGTTGTGTTGTCATTCTCAATGATAAATCCATACCTGAGTGCGACACTACACACTCTACTTGACCTTCGGAGAGAAGGTATGTGTAATGACTGTGCCTCAATAATGGACACAACTGGTTGGGAACTATTTCATAAATCTTGGATGGATTGTAGGTTTTGAACTTCCTCAAGTTCAATAGACCTCCCACTGCCTCCTTCTTGGATAAACTCTTTCTTCAGAAAAATAGCATGTCTACCAACAAATACCTTTTGTCGAGTAAGGTTATAGAAGTATTATCCTATACTTTTCTTGGGATAACGTACAAAACTATATTTTTCTAATCTAGCATCTAGCTTATGTCCATAAATTTTTTTTACATAAGCCGGACAACTCCAAATCTTAAGATACTTAAGATTGGATCTTTTTCCTTTTCATATTTCATATGGAGTGCTAGAAACAGATTTTGAAGGCACTTTATTTAAAATACACACTACAGCCTCAAGGGTGTATCTCCAAAAGGATATTGGAAGATCCATGAAACACATCATGGATTGCACTATATC
Source organism: Elaeis guineensis (assembly GCF_000442705.2). Classification (NCBI taxonomy): domain Eukaryota; kingdom Viridiplantae; phylum Streptophyta; class Magnoliopsida; order Arecales; family Arecaceae; genus Elaeis; species Elaeis guineensis. The sequence goes on from NC_026008.2 coordinate 28,536,691, forward strand.
TAATAAGATGCGATTCCTTCTTTCTGCAATTCCATTTAATTATGGAGTATAAAAAGGTATCCATTGAGAGAGTATTTCATTTTATTTTAAATAATCGAGAAACTCACTGGATAAGTATTCTCCTCCTCGATCCAATTGAAGAGTTTTAATACTTTTACCAGTTTATTTTTCGACCATTCTTTGATACTCTTTAAATTTGTCAAAGACTTCGAATTTATATTTTGTTAAATACACATATCTAAATCTTGACCTATCATCAGTAAACGTGATGAAGTAAGAGTATCTACCTCTGACTTGAGTTGATATTAGACCAATACATCAGTATGTAAAAGATCCAAAATATCGCTCGCCCGATCTCTATGTCCAATAAATGGAGTCTTGATCATTTTTTCTATGAGACAAGATTCATAAATTTTATATGATTCATAATCATAAGGATCAAAAAAATTATCTTTATATAATTTGTTAATTCTTGACTCATTTATATGGTCAAGTCGGCAGTGCCAGAGGTATGTGATATTCACATCCTCTCTCTTTCTTTTCTTCATATTATCAACATGAAGTACCTTATCATTAAGTGAAAAAAATATAAGATCATTATTAATAAAAGTACTTCCATAATATTTATTAGAAAAATAAATAGAACAACCATCATTCTTTGTAATTATTTCATAACCTTGTTCCAATAATAATGGTATAGAAATAATATTTTTAACAATATCAGAAATATAATAACAGGTCTTTAGTTTCAAAATTTTATCCGAAGGCAACTTCAAAATCTTGGTTCCTATGACTTCGATCTGAATGGACTCTCTACTAACACCGAACAGCTCGAAGTCACTTTTATTCAGTTTCTTATTTCTTGTAGACCCTGCAATGTTTGCAAAGGTATGAACCATAGGCGGTATCCAAAATTCAAAAATCTAAAAATAAAGTACTTAATAATAAATTAGTTTGTATCATATACAAACCTTTAGCAACGATTGTCGATTTTATGGTTGCAAGGTACTTCTCGCAATTTCTCTTCCAGTGGCCCTCCTTGCCACAGTGATAACAAGTACCTTTGGCAGAAACCTTCTTCATCTTCTTCTTGGAGATGCCAGCCTTAAGATTCAACTTTTTTTTGGAACCCTTCTTTGCCTTCTTCTTGCTGATCTTATCAACATGAAGAACCTGAGCCTTTTCACCCTTGACATGGCTCTCTACTGTTTTCAACATATTCAGTAGTTCTGGTAAGTTGATATTCAGTTTGTTCATATAATAATTAATGATAAACTAAGAAAAAAAGTCAGAAAGAGACTGCAGGATCAAATCCTGGCTCAGTTCACAATCTATGGCAAAATCCAATTATCCCAGATGTGTGATCAAATCAATCATCTTTAGGATATGCATTTGCATGGAAGAACCTGCAGTCATACGAATACGGAATAATTACTTTGATATCTCATATCGAGCAGTCCGACTTTGTTCCCCATATAGATCTTTAAGATTAAGGAGAATAGTGGAAACATCCATGTCATGATATTGCCTCTGGAGCTCGTTGCTTATTGAGGCAAGCATGATACATTTGACAATCACACTATCTTTCCACATCTTGTATGTGGTTCTATCCTCCTTGGAAGCATCTTTCCTAAGAGAATCTAAAGCAAGTGTATCCAGAATGTAGAAGATTTTCTCCTGAGTGAGAATAATTCTCAAGTTTCTTAACCAGTCGATATAGTTAGGTCCAGTCAACTTGTTTGCATCTAGGATACCTCTAAGTGAAAGTGAGGATACCATGTGATAGTTAATCTATAACAACAAGAACATAATATAAGCAGACAACTCATGATGATATGTACAACTAGACTAGGACTTTTATCTAATTGTGTCTCTCACTATTTTATCGAACTTTATAGCCCTTAAGTATGAAAATTGAGAAACATTCTAATATTTTTTAGTGGGATTGAGATTCTTATTCTTCACAAACACCTTGTGGATAGCACAACAAGTATTCATGAGTTCAAGAGTAGGTAATTCTTTACCAATTATATTTTTACAATTCTCAACATCATTCACTCTGGCCTTTAGATCATATATAGTCTTATGGATAGCACAATAAACTATAGTGCTCTAGTTAAGTTGACCCTTCAATTCTATATGGTTATACTTAAACAATGCTGCTCTTGTGGATAGCATAACAAAGTAACACCATTCAAATATGCCATAAGCATCGATATGCACTTGATCAATATCATGTCAATTTCTATAGTAAGCCTTGTGGATAGCACAACAAGCTCACTAAAATCTTGACATACTCTATCGATCAAGTTTGAAGGAAGGCTCTTGTAATATCTACATCACTAATCAATCTAAGTTCGAAAATCAACATGACCAAATTGGCCAGGTAAATAGGTGGGAGGCTCCCCGTAGCTTTTCTAGGCACCAACAGAGTTGACCAAGCCAGCATACAGATCTAACTAAGAAATCACTTTTGACACTTTCCTTGACACCAATTGATCTTAAAAATTTGACTTTTGATTAATAAAATGAATCTCGATATTACAACTTAATATAATTTTTTATGAGAGACTTTAAACTGGTCTCAACAGATCCTAACTGCAACCACATAAAATGTATACTACAAATTATGCAATTTGATATGCTTTTACTATTCTAAATAGCAATCATATGACATACCAAAATCATATAAGGATGTAATAAAAATCAAAATATATATTAAGCATATCGAAGAAAAATAGCAAACCCTAATCACATTAGGCATGCTTTGCACCCTTAACAATGCATCAATTTGAGCATCATACAACCATGATGATATAAATTTTAAAATTATCATAAATTAATAATTTAATAACTAAAATTATATATCATGGCATATATAAAGTCAAAAATAATTTTTGAATTTAAAGGATTGATGCTATAAATTAATGCAAAAATTTTTTAGCAAGATATGCACAAGAACGATTCTATGCACAACTATTATACTTGTTTGATCGAATCAGACAAAGGTGGCTCTGATACCACTATTAGATTCTGGCCACATAGTAAAAAATAATTTTTAAAAATTTTAAAACAAGCAAATCAATAGCCTTATCAAATAGAACTATCAAGCCGAATCCAAAATCCTAGAATCACTTTGTCGATCACGATTAAAGCAAATTCAAGTATGCAAAGAGATAGAAAATTATACTTTAACTAATATGAAAAAGTAGCACATTGGTGTTCTCCATAAGGCCCCAAGGTAGAAGTCTTCTAACAGTGATCCATACCAAAGTTGGCCAAAGTCCTTCCCAACTTGTGTGCTGCCGTAGCCTTATCTTTTCAAAAACATTGTCAGCTTCAAACTTACGTCACGATCGTACCAAAGTCCAGTTGCTTTCGATCTCATCATCAGAATAACATCAAGAAGATACTCTTCAGATGTCATATAACCTAATATTTGATTTTTGGCTCCAACACATGAAAAAACTAAATCTTAAGGTACTCAAGCAACACTTGCTAAAAATCTCACCACCCTAGTAGCAAATTTTGCCACTCAAAATTCCATCTTTTTTTTCTCAATTTTTTTTTAGATTTTTTTTTTATATTTACCATATCCCTCCTCTTGGTCACAATCAAAAATTACCATAAGAAACCATCTGGGGCATCCCCTATAAATAGGGGACCAAGGGACGTCACATGAGACCATGGGGTGCCAACCTTTGGCGCTCCAACTTCCCAGGCACCAAATAAATTCATCGAGTGAATTTTTTATGATTCAAATACTTAGAGTAGAATGACTCTTAGTCTTCTATATGTCATAAAAATTTTAATTAAATTTGGCATCAAATCATAGAAGAACTGATCAGGAATTTAAGGTAATACGTAATAGTTAAGAGCCTTCATTAAGAAGGACTCTCCACTTCTCATGCCAATTTAAGATGGGTGGCATTTATTTTTTATCATGATTTCTAGTGGACATGAAGGACTCCTTCTTCACTTGAAATTCTTTCAAGTTGGATAAGGATCCAATCCAAATAGACCCAATCCCACTAGGTTAAAGCCAACTGGTCTAGGTTAGCTCAAACAATTTGATCTAAACCAATTTGAAAACTTGGATTAATACAATATGCTAGCATATCAAATTAAACCATAAAATTTATGGTAAACTCTAAATAGATCAGATCAAGATCAAATTTCAAAGTGTGTGACCTATTGAGTTTCAAATCTAACCAGCAGTGAACCAAGACTTTCGACGTAACCCTAATCTGATAAGATTAGGTCACCCAAAGAGTCCCAATCAACTTGGACTCTTCCAAATTGACTTCAAAATTAAAATTTTTTAATTATGATGAGTTCACAAGTCAAGATTGACGTCTAGCAATATGTCATGACTATCCGAATGATTTAAAATTTTGATAGAAAATTATCAAAATATCCTTCAGTGGCAAGTTCCTGTGTAATTCAATCTTTCAGTCAAACAACATCCCAGATGAGCTGTGGTTATAGAAATATATTAAACCTAATCACTTATCATTATGTATCTCGATCAGAAGGTGATGATTCAGTTGATAATATATTAAAATTTTTTTTCTAATTATCATCATGTTTTGGTCAAAGACTTTCAGAATCACCGACCTATGAGATCATATAGGATGTTCGCTCTCCTTATTAGAAGTGGCTAATCCCTTATAGATTACTCACAATCTCCATGCACTTTTCACCATATCTAGAATACCCCACACAAGGATCAAATAATCAAGTTAGGTAGTGAATCAAAATATGGATCCAAGTACACAAGGTACTATGATGATCTTGGGTCTAAGGATCACTTATACAACTCACACTAGAGAAACATCAGTTGAATATAAATAAGACTCCATCTGATATTCTCTCATAGATCAATTTAGTGAACTCATTCTCTAATGAGCACCCATATCCTTGTATTAGTGTCACCACACAAGTGGTTGTGAGATCAGCCACTCTCATTTTTGAGCATACATAGGACATGCCAGTCTTACCGGTATCATTGATCTCCGACTCAATATACCAACGACTACAAATATTTTAGATTAAGACTATCGAGAAATTAGGTCTCACTGACGTGATCTCATCACGGTCCTAAAATCATTGCCCAGACCTATGGGATTCATTATAACCTTAAAATTAATAAGATGCAGCATATAATGAAATAAAAATATCTATTTTATAAATAATAAATATCAATTTATAAAAGTTTGAAAGATAAATTATAAAAATATCCTATCGCATTCCATTTGCAATTGGCTTGTAGGGCATTATTCTTTTACTGTCGAGCTACACCTGCTCCCACGCTCTAGGTTCTCTACCGACCATGGGGCCTCACATGTCCATAGGGCCTTTTAAAGGCCTTAAATCGAGTCACTTAAAAATAGAACTCTAATAGGACTCAAATTAGCCACTACACCATCCGATTAAGCCAGTACGCTCTCGCAGCCGTCAGATCACATTTCTGCCTAAAATTCAGCACCAAACAATGCCCAAAAACCCCTATGAGCAGTGTGAAAATGCCATGGACCCTTAAGTGATCCACGAAAGGGCCATAGGCCGTGAGAAATGCCTAGGAAACATTGTAGACCGCATGTGTGGACCACGTCCAGTCCACGCGACCGCCATGGACCACGCCATCACCGCTGGTGCGGTGGACCGCCATGCATCGCATGGTCTGTGCACGCATGCTCACGCATGGTCTGCGCATGCATGCTCGCACACTGGGCCATGTGGGTGCCTGGGCAGCGCACGTCCGTGCAGGTCTGCTAGGCCGCACGATCGGTTGGGCCATGCCCAACTGTAGGCCGTGGCCTACTGCAGGTTCCTTCTACGAGCTTTCTTCACATGGGCATCTTTCCTATGGACTCCTCCATCATGGGCTCACTGTGGGTTGAGTTCGAGGAATTTTTTTCAATAATTCTCCATCTCAACTCAACATTCGACCTCTACCTAACTTTAAGAGCTTTCTGGATGATCTTGCTTCACCTCCATGCCTTAGGGCATACGCCTGTTGATCATGGATGGATAAATATGGGAGTTGAGCTAGGTCACTCATCCCATCTCTATCATATGCTGAGCTCCACTTGATCAGAGATCTACTCAGGATAGCCTCCTGTGATAATAGAAATTTCATCCTATGATATCGTCTTTCATTCTCTCAAATCTCGCATCTCATGTTTGATCCACTTACACGTGGAGCTCTACCTTGCATTGAGCTCTCATTGACTTCCGAAGCTCCACCTCACACTGAGCTTCCCGTCAAGAGATAATATCCTCCATAATTTTTTCCCTCATCACAATCATACTGCTGTGCAAGATCTTCAGGATTTCTCCATTAGCTCTCTACTTGTAGCTGATTGAATCTAGTCTGCTCAGTGAGATTAGATTTCTTTTGAAACTAGATATATATTGGGCCTCATCCAATTTTCTAACTATTCCATCATGTACTTTCATACTGACAGTCTCGATGTCCTCGATCGCACAGCTCGATCCATCCGATAAATGAATAGTATCCTCACAGTTTTTCAGAGAGTCAAACATGTCCTCTCTACAACACACATGATGCGAACGTACAGAATCCATAATCTGCTAGTGAGAAAAAGTAGATACCTCATCTGATATTAAATGAACATCATCACTATCTTCTGTATTGCTATCTACCATCGCCATGGTAGCCTTCATCCGATCTTTGAGTTGCGGACAATCTCTGACACGATGTCCCAACTCATCACACTGGTAGCATCTAATCTTTCTTGAGTCCCTTGTCGTAGATTTGGACTGCCGACCTTGCAATCTCCTACCACTCTATCTTCTGTCACCATCACCTTTAGATACCATCATACCTGAGTCACCACCTGAACTCCAGGCTCGATTCTTCCACCTGTGAGCCTCATTCTGAAGTAGAGCAGAAGTTATCTCTTTCATCTTGATGATGCTCTTTCCCACTAGAAAAGTAGTCATCAAAGACTCAAATAAAGAGAGAAGCGACGAAAGCAAGACCAACATCTTGGTCTTCTTTTTAACTTTTTCGACAATGCTGAAGAGTTCGATGAGAATATTCTGAAAGTTACTGAGATACTCTTGCACGCTCTGCCCGTCGATCATCCATAGTTGATAGAACTGCTTTTAGAGAAAGAAAGCATTGGTGACTGACTTTGCCATATATATCTCTTTGAGCTTTGATTACATTACCATCGAGAAAGTCTTGCTAAGTATATGGATCACCATATCATCCGTTAGGTACAAGCAGATCATACTCTCCACCTGCATCTGGAGTTGCCTCCAATCTGTCACCTCTATGGTAGTCGGCTTTTTCTCATACATGAGAGCATCGATCAACTCTTATAAGATGAGCACGTTCTTCACCCTCACTTGCTACAAAGAGAAATTACTCTTTCTATCAAACCTATTAATTTTGATCATGATTGAGCCTGTTTTCTCTATCTTCTTCGATTTGGATCAATACCATCATAGTTTGGTGCTCTCCTACAATCTGACTCTATTTGGTAACTAAGCTCTGATAACAATTATTGTGATCAAAGCTGCTCTGATATCGCTTGTTGTTACGGTATAACTTGCTCTAGTATCACCTCTTGGAAAGATCCCTCATGCGGAATACAGATCTTCCAAGTCTAGGAAAGGTTCCCAAGTTCAAGATCGACACACAGGTGATGATGTCGATACAATAGAAAAAAATAAAATAAAATAAGAAACACAATCAAATATGTGGATTAAACCAAAATTTATCTCCATGGGGCATGCAAGCTTAATTATAAGAAAAGAAAAAATTTACAAGAGGAGATCTTATCCTCAACTCTCGTACACCAATCTCTCTCTCTTCTAACAAGAAGCACTCTCTCACAAAGCTCTCTCTCTAGGAGACCCTCTGTAGCATTGGCCACTACTTGCTATCTAATAGTTTATCCGAAACCCCCTACTTCTACTCTCTACCAGCACCCTCTCTAGGGTCTGCTACTGCCACATGCCTGCTGTCTGTTGTCAAGCTATGCCTGTTGTCTGCTGTCAAGCTACACCTATTGCCATGCTTTGGGTTCTTTGCCGACCACAGGGCCTCTATCTACCCACAGGACCTCTTAAAGGCCTCAAACTGAGTCACACTCAGAAATAGAATTCTAATAGAACTCAAATCAGCCACTGCACCATCCGATCAAACCAGCATGCTCCCATAGCCATCAGATCATGCTTTTGCATGAAGTTTAGCACCAAATAGTACCCAAAAACCCCTATGAGCCATGTAAAAATGTTGTGGACCCTTAAGCAGTCCACGGAAGGGCCGTAGACTATGAGAATGCCTGGGAAATGCTGTAGACCATGTGTGCAAACCGCATTCAATCTACACAACCGCCATGAAGCATGCCATCACCGCTAGCATGGTGGACCGCCATGCGCCATGTGGTATGGGCTGTGCTTGCAAGGGAGCTGCACGCATGCTTGCTTGCTGGGCCGCACTTATAGGATTTGATGTGGTACTCCCAAGCCTTGGGAGGCCATAAGAAGAGTCAGGGTATTGGCTTTGGAGGACTAGGATCGGATCTGGATCATAGGGTTAGGACGGGAGTTGTTCTAGGGTGGAGGCAGTGCATAGCATCCACGAGCTCGAGGTTCAAGCGACAAAGATTTCAAGGGACTTGATTGGAGCATTGGACATCTGGAGATATAAGGTAGAGTGAGAGATCAAGACAGGGCTGAAGACTGTAGAGAAATAGTGATTTCAGGGCAATAGATTGACTCAGATTGAGACTGGATCGACCAAATCGCAGGACGTGCCAAACAGAGAGTAGTTCTTAGAAAATCTATCACAGCATGTAGGTTAGTCGGCTAAGTCTCAGTCTTAGTCGACTAAGTCCTCTGGATTAGTTAGCTAAGTCTGAGACTTAGTCTGCTAAGTTGCACGGGCAAAACACAGTGGGACTTATGCGTAGGTCTAGGATTGGATTTTGATCCTAGGATCTTAAGACCTAATTTGAAAAGTCTTAAGAGAGCTAACCAAGGGTTTTAGTCCAAGGGGATGAGAGCATATGAGACAGGGGTTTGGTGAGTGCTTTCATATATTGGATTAGCCTAAAGAGTTTTTTGGGCTCGAAGTTTGGTCCATGTACATGGTATATATACTTGTATATTGTAAACCCTAAAACAGAGGAATCAAATTAAGCTTTTTCTCTAGAATTCTCTAGCCACCTTCTCTCTCTTTCTCTCTCTCATGATCTCACCTACATTCCAATCTAGGGCTTCCACGTTCTCTCTCAATCTCTACTTTGATTTTCTGGATTAACATCCAGGTCCACATAAGATATCGATCCATCGCTGGTATTGGAGAGGTATCAGGTCCTAACAATTGGTATCAGAATCGGTTAAGCATGGAGGAAGAAGAAGAGTAGATCAAGAAGGTGTCTATAGCAGGAAATTAGTAGGAGAATCAGATCTAAAGATTTCTTTGGAGTTTTGTGAGGAAGGAAGTGATCTGGGGGCTGCTATCCACAATCACCCAGTCAGGTAATTCTCAGATCTCTCTTGTGTGCTATTTTTGATTGGATTTGATCATAAAGAGTAGCATGTTGAAGGTGGGATTTGAGAAGTTTGATAGGAAGGAGAGTTTCACCATGTGGAAGGTAAGAGTGAAGGATCTATTAGTACAAATAGGATTGGATTCAATTTTGGAAGATAAGCCAGAGGGGCTGGATGACAAGCAATGGGTGTCCTTGGAGAAAAGGGCATGTGCCACGATCAGGACTTGTCTGACGGATGAGGTGCTTTATGGTTTGTTGGAAGAAAGATCACCCCAAGGTTTATGGTCAAGATTACATCAGTCGCACATAGGGAAGAATATATGCAACAAGTTGATATTATAGAAGCAACTGTATAGCTTTCAAATATAGGAAGGCGGGGATGTTGTGGGGTATCTTCAGTGATTTGATCGGATGAGTATGAACTTGCTCAATATTGGGGTAAAGCTCAAAAATGAGGATAAAAGTTTGCTGTTATTATGTTCACTATCTAGAAGCATCGATCCATTGGTGACTACGTTGCTGCTGTATGATAAGGAGACACTGGTGTATGAGGAGATCATCTCAGTGCTAAGATCCAATGAGCTACAGAAATGGATGATGAAGAGCGAGATTTTCATGGAGGGTCTTGCAGTGTCAGAGATATCCAAAAAAGGAAAGAAGAAGGGCGAACAGGTGGGATGGGGATAGTCTCAGCAAGGAGGCTAAGAAGTGCTATAGGTGCGGTGTAGTAGGGCATTTTAAGTGGGAGTATCCACTTAGAAAAAAGGAAGGAGAAAGGATCAGCTCGGATTCATCAGATCAGTCACCGTGTCAGAAGAGTCAGATGAGCTCTTGATTATTTCAGAGGAGCCCACAGGATGCAGTGTATTCGAGATGATTTCGGAGGGATCCATGGAGTACGGAGGATCTGAAGGGGCAGTGATGGTGTTCGAGGTGCAGCGATAGGCCCAACAGGACAGTGCTCGATGGTTGGTCTCGAGGGACTTGAGGACAGAGTCGGAGACTTCTGTGACATTAGGGGGACTTCAGTTTCAAATGGAGCATCAGGCACAGGTGGATTCATAGGTGGAGTGAAGTGTGTAGGCAGAGTGGCGTTGTTTTGAGGAGATCGTGCCAGGATATGCAACAGGCGCTGGTAGAGAAGCGCTACAATTTCTCCAGAGAAGCCCAAGATAATAATTGATGTGGCTGTCGAGCAGAAAGGTGCCTACAACATTCTCCAGATTGGTGCAAAGGAGCAAGCCAGGGTCTTCAGCAGTGGAGGTGGTCATCCCAAAGACCTCAAAGGGAGCTCAGTAGCTGAAGAGGATTGGCAGGGGCAAGAGCCGCACAAGGGGCTGTTAGGGTGTGCATTGATAGTGAGATGGTGCGGGAGGATATTACCATATGTGCCAAGGCTTGGGCACACCAAGATGGAGATTGCAAGATTTGGTGTGATGCTCTCAAGCCTTGAGAGGCCACAGGAGGAGTCAAGGTGTTGTCCAAAAGACTAGGATCTGATTTGGGTCCTAGGGCTACGATGAAAGTTGTCTTAGGGTGGAGGCAGTGCATAGCATCCATGGGCTCGAGATTCAGGCGATAAGGACTTCGAGAGGCTTGGTTGGAGCTTCAGATATTTGGAGATACAAGGTAGAGCGAGAGACCAAGAAAGGGCTGAAGACTGTGGAGGAATAGCAGTTTTAGGACACTAGGTCGACTCAGACTGAGATTAGATTGGCCAAGTCACACAGCATGCCAAACAGAGAGCAGTTCTCAGAAAATCTGTCATGACATGTAGGTTAGTCTGCTAAGTTGCACGAGCAGAACACAGTGGGACTTATGCATGGGTCTAGGATTGAACTTTGATCCTAAGGTCTTAAGGTCTGGTTTGGGAGGTCTTAAGGGGGCTAACCAAAGATTTGGACTAGGATTTAATCCATGGGGATGAGAGCATATGAGACATGGGTTCGTTGAGTAATTTCATGTATTGGGTTAGTCTAGGGAGTTTTTTAGGCTTGGAGTTTGGTCCATGTACATAGTATATATACTTGAATTTTATAAATCCTAAAATAGAGGAATCAAATGGAGCTTTTTTTCCAGAATTCTCTAGCCGCCATCTCTCTCTTTCTCTCTCTCATGCTCTCATCTATGTTCCAATCTAGGGCTTCCGCATTCTCTCTTGATCTATACTTTGATTTTCTGGATTAACACCCAGATCCACACAAGATATTGATCCACTGCTGGTATCAGAGAGGTACCAACTCCTAACAGCATGGGCGCCTGGGCTGTGCACCTACCTGGACCGCGTGCATCTGCATGGGTCTGCTAGACCGCACCCAGCTACGGGTCATGGCCTATTGTAGGCTCCTCTTGTGGGCCTTCTTCGCATGGGCTTCTTTCTTGTAGACTCCTCCATCATGGGCTCGTTGTGGGTCGAATTTGAGATATTTTTCTCAACAAAAAGTAGGTCTCATCAGGTGAGTGCAATGAAGACTAAAGAGAGGAGATTTAGGGATTTCAACTGAGGGATAAATCTCTAGAAAATAGATATAGACTCAAAGCTGAAGAAGCTAGAGGGGACCACCACAACACCAAGTGCCTAGGGTGAAGTCTTTTAGTCTTTGGTGAAGATAGGCCAATCTTTTGCATGAGTAGTGGCTAGTAGGAGATGAACCTTCACAATTTTTATTGACTAAAAACAGAAGAAGAACTTACAGATCCAGATGAGAAAGAAGGTAACACACTCTTGTTTAGAGAGATGTCTTCATACATTCATATATGATTTTACTAAAATCAAGGCTGAAATCACCCTTGGGAATATCAATCGGTGTGTTTGCATTAAACACCTTACTGGTAGGTCCAATTATGGTATAAAAAGTGAGGGCTGGACATGCCAAAGTGAAGATAAAAGGAATTTGTCAAGGAAGACCAAAAGCATAAAATGGCCAGAATGTGATAGGAGGAGATTTCGAAAAGGAAAGAATATTTAGGACATTAACTTCCCAGATGATAGTTTTTTGCCATCAGACTCAGTCAAACTAAAGATCCCATAGGTGGTGTTGCTCTTGATCTCAGCACCTAAGGTCGGACAGCAGAGGTGAAAGTGTTCGAGACATTGCTACTGCTATCAAAGCTCCACTCGAGAACTTGCAAAAATTACCCAATGGGGTGTTCTCCGATGAAGACCCTCCGATGCTCAAGTTAAGAGATGGAGAATAATGAGAGAGAAAGAGTCGGAGTGGATAACTTACTTTGAGGATCTTTATGCCTCTTTATTTATAGGAGAGGAATCGGAGTCGTATACATCTCAAAGTCTCGATTACCCTCCAGATTTGGCATGCAGATTTGTTTGGAGAGAGTTTTTTTTTTTTGAAAAAAATTTGATCATGAAAGAGTTCTTCTCTATCTGGACTTTTTCGATTACCCCTAGTTTGCTTGGCCTCAACTTTTCTTAGGTCAATTTCTTATCCTCTTTAGGTCAGTATGAGTGCATTGAGTTCGTCTCCATCTACTTGGACTTCAGGCGATGACCTAAGAGGCACGGACCTTAGGTCTGATGTGGGCTTCTCTTTGGGTGAACCCGAAGTGAGAAATGTGCCCGCATATGGCCCCTTTTGAGTAAATTCTACTCTCACCCCAGAGGACTTAGAAGTCTTCTGTCTTAAGTAGCAGATCCCAGCCAAATTTAGGTTGGAGGTTATCATCCGAAAGGAGTGCATAGCTCTTCCAAATCAAGGTGAGGTTGGCCTTTATGAGGAATCTTTGAAGAACGGCCTTAGGTTACCTTTTCACTATTTAGTTGTAGAATTACTTAACACATATCAAATAAGCCCCTGCAGTATAGTGTTGAACTTGTGGCGTTAGATTTTAGCCTTTCTAATCCACTGCCTTCTCCTCAGGGTCAAGCCATCCTTCTGTCTCTTCAGGGCTTGCTTCATATTGAAGGAGCATCCCAAGGAATCCAGATAGTGATATGCCTCTCTTCAGAAGGGACGACATCTCTTCTAAGGTGCTCCTTCCTCGATACATAACTGGAAGGGGCAATATTTTTTTATATCAGTCGAGCAGCTCTAAGACTTTAGCACGTCGTGGGGTCGGCCTTAGAGATCGATGGTCAGAGCTCCTATCTCCCCCCCCCCCGCACTTTCTACGCCCCTTTTCGAGGAGAACTTATACTAGGTAGGGTTGAGCCCGACCAATCTCTTAAGTAGCTTTTTTTGTCAAGTTATTTACCTCAATCTATTTTCCTTCTAGCTGGCTTCATCTTCTATGCAGATATGAGGGCCAAGTTTGTTTCTCTCGGGGAATCGATCCCCCAATCTTTTGCATCCTCATCGTATTGAGGTTTGAGCATATCCAGGATTTTGATGCGAATGTCTTCTCATCCGACCAACTTGCCTGCTGAAGTTTCTTCGTATCTGAAAGCTCCAAGCCAATCTAAAGCCCAGGAAGATAGATGGGTTTTGGTAATTATCGAGTCATCCAAAAACTTCTTCGGGCAACAATGACTCCCACCGATGTTCAGGCCTTGAACACAGAAGGCAGTGCTTTCTATGTTCGAGAATCGTACGACTCCCTTCTTCGGGTAAATGCTATTCTTTGGTTGAGTTTTTATTTAGTTCATCATCGTCATTATTTAGATCTCCTTTGCTCTTCCCTCTCTTCTTCTTTTCTTTTTTTTTATGGTAGCTCGTGCACCATGTCAACTACTTCATCGAAGTAATCCACAAAACTTGACAAGTTTCGAGGGAGACTAAGGAAAAGGCCAATTAGGGCAATAGGAGGGCGGATGACATCCAACTTTCAAAGATTAAGGCTGAGGAAGAAGTCAGGTCGATGAAGGCTGAGGTGAAGTGATTGGAAGTTGAGCTCACCAAAGCCTGATCTGATGCTGAAGCTCGGTTGTCGGTGGAAACCAACAAGTGGAAGGAGCTGGAAGCCATGAAGATTGCCATGATCGAGGCTTTTCGCTCATTGAAAGAGCTCCAAACGATCAAAATGGAGTTTGCCTCTAATTCCTATCTATAGGGGGTAGCGGACTTCAAGGAGAAAGCTCAAAGCCACTTCCCCAACCTTGATCCCAAGCTTTTCGAGTCGGATGATGAAGAGGAAGAAGTGGCTGAGGTCGCTAAGGGGGAGGTTCAAGCCAAGGAGATTTTTAGCCCAATGTGTGGAGGTCAGGAGCATGAGGATGTAGCATCGGTTCATCCTCTGGTGATAATCATCCTTCCAAACCCTAGCGACATCGACGAGTCCCATGCCTCTGATGGGGCTTAAAGTCCTATTGTATTTGAGCTCGAGCCTGTTCGAGCGTATAAGTTGGTCCGTCTATTTTGGTTATCCTCAATTTTAGCCAAGGTATTTTTGTACCAAACTGACCAAAAAGCCTTGCAAAAACTTTCTTAATCAAATTTTACCTTCCGTATTTAGCTCCTTCTTCTTTTTCTTTGCTTTATCCATCTCCCAGCATCAACCCATCATCATAGAAATTAGTTTGTGCTTGAGTTTGGCCTCTGGTCTTGAGTAGGTAGTTTGATAGATCATCGATAGCCAATGATGTAGCCATCATTTTTAGCTTTTCTAAATGGCCGTACGAAGACAAGGTCTAAAAATGAGGTAGCCTTGTTCCATTCGTCTGAGGATAAGGAGCACACATTGGAGAATCATGAGGATGCATTCTGCTTAGCTCGTCCGAGGATGAAGAGTGCACGATAGAGATTTATGGAGGCACATTTCAATCAGCTCATTCAAAGATGAGAAGCACGTATTGGAGAACCATAGAGATGCATTCTGCTAGGCTCGTTCGAGGATGAAAAGCGCATGTCGGAGAGCCATAGAGATGCATTCTGCTCAGCTCATCTGAGGAAGGGGATTGCGCAATGGAGATCTATGGAGGTGCATTCCGCTCAGCTTGTCCGAGGATGAGAAGCATGTGATGGAGATTCATGGAGGTGCATTCTGTTCAACTCGTCTGAGGATGAGGAGCACATATTGGAGATACATGGAGATATATTTCGCTCGGCTCGTCCGAGGATGGGGAGCATGCAATGGAGATTCATGGAGGCGTATTCCATTCAACTCATCTGAGGATGAGGAGCATGTATTGAAGATCATGGAGATGTATTCTACTCGACTCGTCAGAGGATGAGGAGTGTGCAATGGAGATACATGGAGGCATGTTCCATGCAGCTCGTCTGACGATGAGGAGCACACATTGGAGAACCATGGAGACGTATTTCGCTCGGCTTGTTCGTGGATGAGGAGCACACATTGAAAAACCCTAGAGATGCATTTCGCTCAACTCGTCCGAGGATGAGGAGCACACGTTGGAGATTCATGGAGGTGCATTCTGCTCAGCACGTCCGAAGACAAAGAGCGCATGATGGAGATATATGGGGGCATTTCTACTCAGCTCATCCGAGGATGAGAAGTGTGCATTAGAGACCCATGGAGATGTATTTTACTCAGCTCATCTGAGGATGAGGAGCGCACAATGGAGATGCATGGAGACATGTTCTACTTAGTTCATTCGAGGATGAGGAGCACATATTGGAGAACTATGGAGATGCATTCCGCTCGGCTCATCCGAGGATGAGAAGTGTGTATTAGAGAATCATGGAGATGCTTTCTCCTCAACTCATTTAAGGATGAGGAGCGTGCAATAGAGATACATGGAGGCATGTTCCGCTCAGCTCATCCACAGATGAGGAGTGCATGTTGGAGAATCATGAAGGTACATTCCGCTCGACTCATCCGAGGATGAGAAGCACACATTGAAGAATCGTAGAGATGCATTCTACTCAGCTCGTCTGAGGATGAGGGGCGTGTGATGGACATTCATGGATGCGCGTTCCACTAAACTCGTTTAAGAACGAAGAGCACGCATTGGAGATTCATGGAGGTACATTTTGCTCTGCTCATTCGAGGACGAGGAGCGCATGTTGGAGAACCATGGAGATGCATTTCGCTCGGCTCATCCAAGGATAAGAAGCACACGATGGAGATGCATTCCACTTAACTAGTCTGAGGATAGGAAGCATGCATTGGAAAGTCATGGAGTTGCATTTCGCTCGGCTCATTCGAAGATGAGGAGCGTGCATTGAAGAACCATGGAGATGAGTTTTGCTTAGCTCATCCGAGGATAAAGAACGCACGATAGAGATACATGGAGATTCATTCCACTGGGCTCATTCGAGGATGAGCAGCTTACATTGGTCAATCATGGAGATACATTCTGCTTGGCCCGTCCGAGGATGAGAAGCACACGATGGAGATACATGGAGATGTATTTCACTTAGCTCATTCGAGGATAAGGAGTGCATGATGGAGATACATGGAGATACGTTCTGCTCAGCTTATCCAAGGATAAGGAGCGCACATTGGAGAACCATAGAGAACATTCAATCCTATAAAAATAAACCTTTATTATTTGATTTAATAAAAATTACAACTAAGAGTGGTAAATACGTAGGTTGTCGAAGTTTTATGTTCTGAGGATTGGAGTTCCATCTAGGCCATGAAGATGATATGTTCCTGGTCGAACCACTTTTTCAATATGATACAAGCCTTCCTAGTTTGGTGCGAGCTTCCCTTGTTCCATAGGGTGAGATATTTCGGCTCTTCGGAGGACAAGATATCCTACTTGGAAGCTTTTACCTTTGACCCTTAAATTGTAGTACCAAGCTATCCTTTGCTAGCCATTTGTACCCATACTCGCTCTCGGGTCTCTTTAAATAAGTTTAGATTTGCCCTTAGCCCGATTGAGTTGCTATCTTCATCAAATTCTTCCACCCACAGCATCAGTAGGCCAATCTCCAAAGGCATGACAGCTTTGGTCCCAAAAATGAGTTTGAAGGGAGTCTTTCCAGTGGGGACTCACTGAGTCGTGCGGTATGTCTAGAGTATGTTGTATAGCTCTTCAACCCACAACCCTTTAGCTCAGTCAAGCCACGCCTTGAGCCCCTGCAGCAAAGTCCTATTGGTTACCTCAGCCTCACCATTACTTTAGGGATGAGCTACTGAGGTCAACCTGTGGGAGATGCCAAGTTCGTTACAAAATCCTAGGAACTTTGGGTTATCAAACTAGTGCCTGTTGTCTGTAATAATAGCCTAGGGCAAACTGAACTGGCAAATAATAGACTTCCATACAAAATCATGAACTTTAGCTTTGGTGATGGTTGCCAAAGCTTTTGCTTCTACCCATTAGGTGAAGTAGTCAATTACGACGAGCAAAAACTTCTTCTGTGCGATGATAATAGGAAAGGATCTAAGGATGTCCATCCTCCACTGAGCGAAAGGCCAAGACGTAGTGATCAGGGCTAGAGGGTTCGAAGGTCGGTGTTGAATATTAAAGTTTCTTTGACGTTGATCGCATTTACTTATCAAGTTGACTGCATCTTTCTATATGCTCAACCAAAAATATCCCTGCTGAAGTATTTTGTAAGTAAGCGCCTTACCCCCTAGGTGGTTGCCACAAATCCCTTTGTGAACCTCACAAAGGGCATATTCCATTTTCGAGGGTCAAAGACATTGGAGTAAGGGGAGAGTGAATGATCTTTTATGTAGCTTTCCATCACACATGAGATACTAAGATGCTTTTTAGCTTCTTCTCGATTGGTCGATAGCACTCCATCTTGCAAGTATTGAAGAATTGGATCTATTCAGCTTGACTCGGGGTCTATTTGCATTACTAGGGGCTCCTTAATACTTAGCCATTCAAGAGTCTCCAAGTATGAACTTCTTTTCAAGTCAGCGGCTCCAAGAGTGACGAGTTTAGATAATAGGTCGGCCCTTACATTTTCTGACCTCGATATCTATTGGATATTCATGGTGGTGAAGTCAGAGATAAGATCCTATACTTTCTATAAATACTTCATCATGTTAGGTTCTCGTGCCTCGTACTTGCCTTGCATCTATCTGACGATGAGCTAAGAGTCACTATGAACTCTCAGATATCGAACTCCTATCTCTTTTGCTATTCTCAGGCCAGTTACTAAGACCTCATATTCGGCTTCATTATTTAAAGTGAAAAACTCAAAATGCAAGATGTACTCGACAATTACTCCATTTGGACTGATCAAAATTAGTCCAGCTCCTGAGCCGGTCATATTAGAAGAGCCATCGACATGAAGGACCCAGCATTCTTCGGATGCTGGGGCTATCAGTTCATCACCTACCTCCTCATCCGAGATGGTGCATTCTAAGACAAAATCAACTAATGCCTGGACTTTGATAGATGGCCTTGGAAGATACTTTATATCAAACTCACCTAACTCGATAGCCCATTTAGCTAGCCGACCCAAAGTGTCTGACCTATGAAGTACCATCCTGATTAGTTGATCAGTGAGAACAGCGACGGTGTGTGCCTAGAAGTATAGGTGCAACTTCTTGGAGGATACCATGAGGGCATAAACCATCTTTTCTAGCTTTGTGTACCTGACCTCGACATCATAGAGAACCTAACCAATGTAATAGACTGGCCTTTGCACCTTGGCTTCCTGTCGGATAAGGACCGATCTGATTGTTGAGGATGCAACTACAAGGTATAGGTATAACATCTCTTCAGTTTCTGGTTTGCTTAAAAGAGGTGGTGAGCCAAGGAATCTCTTCAATTCATCAAAAGCAACTTGACATTGCTTGGACCACTGGAAGTCCTTTACTTGCTTAAGAGCTTTGAAGAATGGAAGATTTCTTTCTACCGACCTCAAGAGGAATTTGCTAAGGGTCGCGATCCTTCCAGTCAAATGCTGTACCTCTTTTATCATCTTTGGAGATTTCATCTCTTAAAGAGCTTAGATCTTCTTAAGATTTGCTTCAATCCCCCACTACGACACCATGAAATTAAGAAATTTATTGAAAGTGATGCCGAACACGCACTTGCTGGGGTTAAGCTTCATTTGAAAATACTGTTGAGTAGTGAATGTCTCCTCAAGGTTAGTGATATGGCACTCAATGGTTTTACTTTTGATGAGCATATCATCCACGTGCACCTTTATGTTCCTGCTGATCTATCTTTTGAAGATTTTATTGACGAGTCGTTGGTAGGTCGCACCTACATTCTTTAAACTGAATGGTATGATCTTGTAGCAAAAAGACCTTGGTCAATAATAAAAGATATCTTCTCCTCATCCTCAGAAGCCATTTGAGTCTGGTTGTATCTGGAGAATGCATCCATGAAGGATAGGAGCTGGTGGCCCGAGGTCACGTCTACCAGTTGATCAATCCAGGGTAGCAGGTAGCTATCTTTAGGACACATCTTGTTGAGGTCGGTCTAGTCATTGTATGTGTGCCACTTCTCATTGGGTTTCTTAACCAAAACCACATTAGCTAGCCACTCAAGATAATAAATTTCTCGGATAAATCTCGGATAAATTCAGCCTTTAAGAGCTTATCGACCTCTTCTTGTATGGCTCTCTCTCTCGGGAGCAAAGCTACACTTCTTTTGTCTGACTGGATGATGCTTCGAATCTGCATTCAAGCGATGAATTATGACCTTCGGATCGATGCCTGGCATATCAAAGGCCGACCAGGTGAACACATCTACATTGGCTCGAAGGAATGAGGTGAGATGCAGTCGATCTTCTTCGCATAAGTTGGAGCCGATCTTAACAACTCTTTGGGTCAACTTCATCTACTGGCACCAAGATGAGGTTTTTTACTGGCTGACCCCTCTGTTGAGTTAGCTCATCGCGGATGTCAAGTTCTTCCACTAGCTGGCATTCTCCAAGTGCTTCTCCTCACAAGATTGCTGTGTAACATTCCCTTGCTACCTATTGATCACCTCGGAGCTCGTCGATCCCATGAGGAGTTGGAAACCTCATGATCAGATGTAAGGTCGAGACTCAGCTCGGAGGGAGTTCAGCTCGAGGTGTCCTAAAACAGCATTATACACAGATGGGACTTTCATCATAAAATAGTTTAGTTCGGTAACGACTTTGTTTCGGAGCGTGTCCCGCTATCATGGTAAGGGAGGTGGTTCCTTCCATGGGGACTGTGCTATCAGAGAATCTGATCAGGAGAGAGTTCCTCTTGACTAGCCACCCAGAATCCAAACCCATTCGTACATAAGCATCGTAAAACAAAATATTTATCAAACTTCTATTATCAATCAAAATCCGATGTACATCATAATTTGAAATATTCAAAGTCACAACTACATAGTTGTCATGTGGACAAATTATTCCATTTAGGTCGGAGTCAGAAAATGATTTCAGTGTCGAACTTCCTCTTCTTGGGCTTCTTATCCTCTATTTGGCCCGACCTGGTGGAGATGTGGCCGAGCTGGCCCCCAAAGATAGTATGGATCTCGCCTGCTATTGATTGATTTATGTAGGAGTCTTCTTGTTGTGGAGGATCACCCAGCGGATCCTCTTGGATTCACTGTTCATCGACATAGCACCGAAGATGTCCTCATCGAATAAGTATTTTTATCTCCTCTCAGAGCTATCAGCATTCTTCTATATAATATCTGTGGTCTCGATGGTACCTATAGTATTTTCTCAAATTCCTCGCTCATGCTGGAGCAGACATCCTCCTCGATCGGAGAAGCTCCTCTTGACATTCTATCTCCATCAGTATCTAAGCTCGGGAGGTGTTCAATGGAGTGAAATAGTGAAACTTCTATGGAGGGGTTCTAGATCGGCATTGCCCCACAGGAGCCTAGCTCAGTTTCTCCGAGGTGGAGTCCGAGACAGACAGGACTTTTGCTCGATGCATCGATGCTATACTCACCAATAATCTTTCTTTTTATCCTGTTCAATGTTTGGTTGGATCCGTTGTCGAGTTTTTTTCCTTGTTGATCCCAGGCTTCCTTTGCTTGAGTATATCCCTCCGCTCGCTCTAATATTTCAATGAAATTCTCTGGATATTTTTTATTGAGTGAGAAGAAGAAGACATTTTAGAGAAATCCAGCCTTAAGTGCTGTCATTGCCATGGATTGATCTAAATTTCGTACTTCCAAGATTGCAGTATTGAAGCAGTTGATATAGTCTCGAAGTGGCTCGTCCTCCCGCTATTTTATATGGATGAAGAAGTTTGATTTACGGTGCTGTCGATGATTGCTAACAAAGTATGCGATGAACATCCAGTTGAGTTGATAAAAAGAGTCCATAGTGTTTAGCTCCAAGTTTGAATACTAATGACGGACGGCCTTCCTCAAGATTGAAGGAAAAACTCGGCAAAGGGTTGCATGAGTTGCTTCTTGCAGGAGTATAGGAGATTTTAAGTTTTTTAAATAATCTATCAGATCGGTGGTCCCATCATACGGCTCCATCTATGGTATTTTTAATCGGGGCAGCAACGATTCATTCATGACCTTTTGGGTAAACGGAGGATCCGTATTGAAACCCAAATCAACATCCTACTATTGGAGCACCTGCAGCACGTCAATCCGCTATTGCATCTTTTGAAGCCTCCTCTCCAGGTCATCCTCTTGAGTTGTATGTCGATGAGGAGAGAAATAACCCGATGTCGAATTCCTTCTTGAGATCGGGATAGGCAATCATCTATGCTTCTGCCGATCAGGGTTATCAGGTCGGCTAAGATGGCTAGCACCCACCCTAAGACTATGGGGAGGTCGGTTAGCTGACCTTTCTTTGATCGATTGTGAAATTTTTTGAGCAGACTGAGGCTTGATGTTCTACTGCATTTCTCTTACCATAACCGAAAGAGTCTGTACTTATTGTCCTCTTGGAGGAGAAGGCTTCTTAGAAACCTTTTTCCATTGTGACCAATCTGTTTGCTGCTGTTCTTGGGCTGATGAAGATGTAGGAGATGTTTGATATTCGGTCTAACTTTCGAAGATTCGAAATCTTGCAACACGAATCCACGGACTATATAAGGGTTTAGCCTCTATTATGGTAGCATCAGAGCACCTACACGAAGGAGTAGCAATTTTACCGCAAGAATAATACAACTCTGGTAGCTCCTCATAAGAAAATTGTTGCCAAATAGTTGCATCATCGAGCTTTACCTTGGCATTAGGGCAAATTGGTTTGGTAATGTTTACCAAAATAGCCACCCTAGCAAACCCCATCCAGGCCATGGTGGTTGTCTGTTCATCCATAAATAGTGGGGTGCCGGCAACCAAGGCTAACTTGAGGATCTTAGCCATCTCCCATAATTCCAATGGCAAATCTGGGAGATGAATCAGATTCTGGCAAACCAAACAACATTCTTTCCTTGTCAAAAATTGGGTTACCGACTCTCAAGAGCAAGAATTTGTCCAGCAAGGGACCATGGTCTCTTTTCCAGAGCATGGTTCTTCACCATCTCCGAGGGGAACTCAAAGATTAGCATCCCTTCAGACATTGGTGAAATATGGAATGGGCCTTCCACATCCCACCTAGCTTTCTTTCTTTTTTGAACAAAAACAAGTGAGAGATCATGGCCTAGGAATTTACCTATGAGAGCATTCTTCCAGCACTGAGTGGATGATGAAGCTCATCTATAGGGAACTCAACCAGCCAGTTTAATCGAGCTTCCAGTGCTTCAATCTCTGCCTCATTGTCTTAGAATTTTTCCATCAAAATTTATGAACTCCTCGGACCTGAGACCAAAAAGTCCTAGTTGCACCCACCTTTGGACCACCACAATGAGCAGCAGCCCTCAGAGGTGAAGAAGACACACCTTAAGTAGCCACACTTTACCGAGACACCTCTGACGACAGCATCCTCACCAAAGATGTATGATTGATGTCATTAATAGCCACTTTACCGTCATGACTCGTTACTCTAGGAGCTTTCGAACCATCAATTAGCTGAGAACTCCTCGGAGTATAGGTGCCTCCTTGTTTGAGTGGCTCGGCTTTGGAGGTGCCTTCGATGAAGAAACCCTCGCTAGTAGCGATCGATCAAGGCCAAGGTCAGCCAATTTACTCCCCTTCAGGTTAGCTGAAACCCTCACCTTTCCCTTATCAGACATCGCCTTTGATAAGCCTTGAATACATAATGGGAGCTAAATTGGGTCTGATGCTACTTGGACCCTTTGATGGTGGTCAGGTGCTAATGCAGCATGAGCCTCTATATTGAGCATTAAGATGTGCAAAGAATTGATCAAAGAAAGCAGAATACCAACAACTTTATTTTCACATATTAGATTAGGGGTGGTAATTTGGTCTGACCTATCGACACCTGATCTAATTCGATCCGAATGGGACAGATTTTATCCAACCCAATTAAAATTCGGGATGGATATATGTTTTAGAAAAAAAAAATCCGAAGCGGGTATGGATTGGATATGGATAATAATATGTCCCATCCCGAACTCGATCCGATATATATATATATATATATATATACCCAACATAAAATTCTAGCCATCTAAGCTTCCTATATTCGACTGCTTCGCTTCTCTTGAGTTTCCATATTCAGCCACTCCAAACCTCCCACCCCTTTGGGACTCTTGAGGATGGAAAGAATAGAAGAAAAACTGGGAGAAAATGAAGGAAAAATCAAAGAAAACAAAAGAAAAGCGGAAAAAATTGAGAAGTAAGTTCTTTTCCTACATAGATTATCTTTTTTTTTTTTTCTTTGTGCTTCTTTTTCTTTTCTTTTCATTATCTTTTTCAGATATCTGTGGCAAAGGAGAGCATTTGAGAGAAATTAGAAGGATTTTCGAGGTTTCGATTTGATTTTTTTCCTCAAATATATGAGATTCTGTTCAAATTGTGGTGGTTTGAGTTGGTTCCTTAAGGTTGTGAGAGCTTAATCTTGGTAAAAGCATGATGTTTTGTAAGGTCGGAGATTTTTGATTGAAAAGATTCTTCTTTAGTTATAAAATTTTTAATTTATAGGGCTATGTTCCATTACACAAATATTTTTAAAAAAATTATATAGAGATTTCGGGTATATCCGATCCGATCTATTCTTGAAGCTCGATCCGATTCGATCCAATCCGAGATGGGTATGTAACGGATATGGATATGAATTTTTTACTGCTGGGAGCGGATATGGGTATTGATCGACCTATCCATATCCAACCTGCTGCCACCTCTATATTTGATGCATAACTAAAAAGACTAATATTATTTTAGAATATCAAATTGTACAACGAGTTTCTGATCCATCTTCTTTCTACAATATTCATACACCAACGTCAAAAGCTTGCCAACCTACATCATATAACAAGACCAGAATATTATGTATAAATTTTCTAAATGATAAAAATTCTTTAAAATTATATTAATCGCTCAAAAGCAATCAATTTCTGACTGGCCTTCCATATTGACCATCAAAAAAAATTAGCCTAGCTATTATTTTTGTTGGTTTGTTTTTTGAAAAATCAGATTTATTAAATCAATCTAGAATAAAAACAACCCTATCAATCATAAAATAAAATATTAGAAAAACCAAGGACATCTAATGAGATCGTTCAAAGTGTAGATCCCGTATAATTGGCCATATATGAAAATATTTTTTTTATGAAGCAAATTATAGAACCCACTTTCATTTTCGAAACGCATGAAAAAAATATATAAAAAAACTGAACAAAAAATTATATGACAAAACACAAATCCACCAAGTACCCGTCCAGCGATACTTCCTGTTCACCAAGGCAAAACCATGCTCCAGTGCGACAGTGGAAGCTTACAGCCCAGCCCAAACGCAGGCCTAAGTTTCTCACCAAAAGCCAGCCCAAGTCCGCTAATCGATCGACCTACACCTCCGGGATAACATTGGAAGCTTCTGGAGCTACACCAAGCACTATATATAGCCCATCGCACCGCTAGCGAACGGCCGTCGCGTCCTCTCGCGTTTCCTCTTGCCATCCTTAAAACCCTAGACCCCGTATAGCGCCGTCCGCTCCCTCCAATCTCCTTCATTGGAGTCGGTAAAAGGTCTTCTTTTCTCTTGTCTGTTTACTAGTTTCTTTCTCGATACTATAACTCTATGTGCATTGTGAGATGGGTTTGCTCTGGGGGCATCGATGATGACAGATCTAAAGGCTTGTTTCTCAAAAAACATTCGCAGTGGCCGCCTGAGGGCTTTCGCCTTGCCGGGCTTGAGAGCCTTTGCTGCTCAAATCCTTCCTTGGATGTCTGAGATCGCCCCCAAATCTTGGAATACGTTTCTTATGATTCCATGTCTAATTTAGATATTTCCTCGTTCATCCCTCCCTGTTATTATTCTATTGTTTTATATTGTGTTTATTGATGGATTTTTTTAGTGGTTGCTGCTGTTGATGATATATCCAAAGGCTTGTTTCTCAAAACATTCGCAGTGGCCGCCTGAGAGCTTTCGCCTCTCGCCGGGCTTGAGAGCTTGTGCAGCTCAACTCTTCCTTCCTTGGATATCTGAAGCTAAAAAATATTTAACTAATCTTTTATTTTAGTTGTGCGTTTTCCCCTTCTCTTTAGAATGGTATATGGTCCTTGTTGATTCTTTTTCGTAGTTCTAGAATTAAAGTTGATAAAAGTTCGACCTTGAATAATCCCTTTATATATATAAGATATATTGTAACCATTATGATTTTCTTTTTAATTACGATTTTTTTCTTTTTTTTATGAGTTTGTTTCAAAAAGCTGTGCTGGATTTTTATTATATTTCAGAATATGTTCTCTAAATATTTTTACTATCTGCTATTATCATGGTGTCAAACTGGAAATTAGCAATTTGGCTGATTTTTGTGTTGGGTGGATAAAATGGATCTTCAAATAGAGTGCCGATGATGACAAGCTTAAAGGCTTGTTTCTCAAAACATTCGCAGTGGCCGCCTGAGAGCTTTCGTCTCGCCGGGCTTGAGAGCTTGTGCTGCTTAAATTTTTTCTTCCTTGGATATCTGAGGCTATATCGTAAGAAATCTCATATCTTATTTACACTACAAAATATTGGGGATCGGTCTCTAAAAAGTATCTGAGATGGCTCTTGGCTATCTCTGTAAATCGCGTCGCTTGAGAAATCAAAGATCCCTATCAAAATCGGTTTTTCAGAGATAGTTATTTCGCCGCATAACAATCTCTAATATGATTATTTTTAAAATTTTTTAATTACCATCGCCAAGCCTTTTTCGTCTCAAAGTTATCTCTACTGGTGCCATCTTTGTTCCATCTCTAATCTTAAAATTAGTTAATTAATTTAAATAATAATATTTATATTATATTTATATTAATTATAATTAAATCTAATTTCGTATAGATCAATTAATTATTAATTATAATTAAATAAATATTATTTTTGAATTACTAATTAATCATATAATTTTTTTTAATTACAAAAAAATTAAGATATTTTTTAGAAATATTGGAAACGATGTTTCTCGACATCTCGAGACTAGTCGGTTGAGAACCTTCGCCCTCCTATGGATATAGAGAGGATCGTGCGGCTCCATCGCGTCCAACCCCTCGACACGGTCTATCTCTAGGCTATCTCACTGTCTCCATATCATCTCTATATCATCTCTGAAAATAAATTTTTGAGATTACTTTTTAACCGATTCGAATGAATCATCTTTAGAGCAATACTTTTTTTTGTAGTGTTAGTTCTGTTTGATTATTTTTGTTTTTGAATATTTTTTTTTAAGATTTCTTGTTGCTTGCTGCAACATAGACGGCAACTACAAAAACTTGGTTTCATATAACATTTGCAGCGGCTGCCTATGCCCTTTTGCCTGCTAGCTTCAAGCGCCAGTGCCACTATATAATATATTTTTTTTTAATTAACCACGTTATGTATGTATTTTGTATGTCTTTGGGAGTATGCCATGATGGCAGACCTTAGGCTGGATTCGAGGAAGGATAGGTAGATGAGGAATGATGGATGAAGGAGAGGATGGATTAATCTTTTTTCTAAATTTTCTCATATGTTTAGTGAAACATGAACTTATATTTGATTGGTGTTATAAGAGGATGGATGGTCTTCATTCATTGTTTGATTCAAAAAATTTTAAGAAAGATGATAAAAAAAATATATCCATCTATCCTAGTCTATTATTTTGCATCCTTCTAAATTTACGAAACATAAGAAATGATATGGAGCACATGAGTAATGGATTTCTATATTGACAAAATCATCTCCTATTAATTGTTTTGACAAAATCCTAATACATCTTCATTTTTTATATTTATTTTATTTTTATATATTTTTTATTTTATAGATATTATGTATCTTATACTATTAATTTTATGACTAATTATTTTAATTTTAATACATAATTTTAATAATTATTATTAATTTAATAATTATATAAATAAATTTATTCATATATAATTAATTTATTAAATTATTTATTAAATTAAATTGAATATTTATTAAATTATAAATTATAAAAATTGTATAAATTACTTTACTTATTTGGTACAAATTAGCTTATAACTCGTGCTATGCATGGACGTGATTTTTTTCATAAAAAATATTTTATTTTATTGATTTATTATATCTATTTTATATGTATTTTAAAAATAATTAAAATAATAGAAAATATATTTTATGCATAATGTGGATTATAAGCTATTTATAAGTTATTTTATTTTTTTTAAAATTTGAGGTTCCTCATGGGTCTCTTGCATTTTAGCTCTTAAAATCCTCGCACTCTTTTCGTATTAGCATTCGTTCTTCTGTGCTTTGCTCCTCACCTTCGGAGCATTCTTTCTTTTCTCGTTCTACTATCATGATGGAGCTTAAGAGGTTCTCCCATTCTGTTATTATGGTAAAGCTCAAAAGGTTCTTGGAGAGTTGGCAGCTCATCCAATCGAGCGTATTGGCGTTGTTTCTGATGGCATGATCAATCAGTAGTTTGTTCACAAGACTGTTGGCCTTATCTTCTAGCTCATCCATGAGGGTAAACAAGATACATGTGTCATGCTTCTATATATCATAATCTACAAAGACTCTCAAAATCTACAAAATTTCATGCTTCTATCAAGATTAAGCTCTCAACACCTCAAGGAATGAACTCACATTGCTAGAGCTCGCACAGAAAAAAAAAGATCCAATCGAAGCTTGAGAAATTTCTTTAGGGTCCTTTTTTCAGGGTAAAAAATTTATTTAGAAATCTATATTTTTTTTGGTAAGTATTTTTAAAAAAATATTTAAATAAGAAAATAATTTATCCATGTTCTTTTATACATTAGAAAATAGTTTGAGAATTTGTTATTCATATTTTTTGCATTATTAATTTTTTGGATAAATTGTTAAGATCTATTCATATTTTTCATAATATTTTTTATTATATGAGCTTTACTATGGTACTTCAAAATATATTTTAGTCTTTTTATTATTTATCTATTACTGACCATCTGATTAAACATAGACCATTCAGATTGTAATTGGCTAAAGTGCCCATATGCATGGCTGGTACAGGAAATATTTCAAAGATTAGAATTATTTTAAATCATAATTAAATTAAATTTTATTATTTTTTTCAAAAAATTTTCTCCATGAGCCATTGAAGGTGGAGGAGTTGCCTGGACCGCGAGCGTGGACAGGCAGGGGGGGTGGTGGGGGGGGTGTGTTGGGAGTGGGGTGGGGAGGGTGGGAACTGTAGGGTCGAAGGGGGTTTTTTTTGTTTGGGGGGGGGGCACATATGGCCTGAGGGTTTGGGGTGGAGAGGGTGGGAATCGTCGGTGTCGAGAGTGCTGGAGGGTGGGATGGGGGATGAGGGCGAAGGAGTCACGGATGAGGGCAAAGGAGTCGCAGACGGGCACCATAAAAATATATATAATATGAAATATATATTATATATTTATATATATATAATATATAAAAATGATAATATATAATACCATAAATATTCTTTATAATAAAATATTATAAAGGAGCATCATAGCAATATTTTTATTATATATATATATTATTATAGATAATAGTATAATATGACATATTAGATTATAATATATTATTATAATATTATAATATAATATATTATACAATATTATTATATATAATAATATAATATAATATAGTATATTATGTTCTTATATTATTATTATAATATATAATAATAATTTATTATAATATTATAATATAATATTCTATATTATATTATGATAATATATTATATAAATTTTATATCATATTATATTATGTTATATTATTATTATGATATATTATATTATAATATATTATATTATTATTATTATAAGGTTAAAGGTATATTAAGAATGAATTAAAAATATTATTTTTTTGATTAATGAAAAAATGATTTAGCCACTCCCTGGTGGATAAGATTTTTCTCTATATCATTGATAAATATTATTCATGAAAAGTAATTTATCCATCTTAAAAAATATGAGAATATGGATAAGTTGGTCAACAAAAAAATTGATCAATTTTTTTATGATATTTATCCACAAAAAACAGGCCTTTAATCTCTCTCAAGTACTTTTTTGTCTCATAGATCTCTGAAAAAGATAATGAAATGAAAAGAGAAAAAAAAGGTCATCCATTTTGGGAGAGGTCTTACCCTTAAATTTTTTTCTGTCTTTCCTTTATTTCTCTATATTTCTCTCAATTTTTTCTCTATTTTTTTCATCCTCAAGAGTCTCAATCGGGTGGTAGGCTTGGAGCAGTGGAATAGAAAAGCTTAGATGACCAAAGAAGAATCCTTCCAATCAAAAAGCCCCAACCCTACAAAATATCATGCTTCTACCAAGATTAAGCTCTCCAAACCTCAAGGAACAAACTTTCACCACCATAACTTGCACAAAATTCCATATACTTGAGACAAAACCCAATTGGAACCTAAAAAACCCTTCTAATCTTTCTCAAGTGCTCTCCTTTCCCATAGATCTTTGAAAAAGATAATGAAATGAAAAGAAAAAGAGTTGAAAAGAAAAAAAAATGATCATCTATGAGGAAAGGTCTTATCCTTAAATTTTTTCCATCTTTCTTTGTTTTTGTTGATTTTTTCTATATTTTTTCTATTTTTCCTCTATTTTTTGGATCCTCAAGAGTCTTAATCTAGTGGCAAGTTTGGAGTGGCCAAATAGGGAAGTTTAGACAATGGCTAGGGTTTTTTGTTGGGTATTTCCTCTTTTTGTTTTCGTTCTTGGGAGTATCAATCGAGTGGGAGGCTTAAAGCAGCCGAAATAAGAATTTTTTTTGAAGACACATGGTGGATGGAGGTTTTGCTAACACAAATGTCTATATATATATATATTAGATATATATTATAAATTAATAATAATTATGATGATTTTTTTATCAAAAGATAATTTAGTAAAGATATCTATAAATATCATCCATCCTTATATTTTTTTTCTATCAAATGGAGGAGAGAACCATTTCTATCTATCATTTCAAATCTTACCTAACATACGAGAGAATGAATAGGAGATCGAAACCTTCTTTCTCATCTATCTTTCTTCCTCTATCTATCCTGCATATCTAATAGAGAGTTAGATGAATCAAAATGATTTCCTTCTCTATTTGATGCAGAAAAAATAAAAATAAAATAAATAATATTTATATGATATTTTTATTACGATAAAAATATTATTATTATCAATTTACTATATTTATTTATATAAAGAAGTTAGTAATATATAAACTTATAATTTTTATAATTTATAATTATATAAAAGTTATATAAATATATAATTTATTTTAGTAAATAATTTTATAAATTTATAATTAATGAATTAGTTTATTTATATATATATTATTATATAAATAAATAATTAATTTATAATTTTATTTAAGTAATTAATTAATTTTATTCAAATAATTAATTGAAAATAATAAATATAAATAGAAAATAGAAGATAAATCTAATTATTTTAATTACAATTATGAAAATTATGTACTAAAATGAAAATAATTAGTAATAAAATTTAATAGAATAAGATTACTAGTATAAATAAAATAAAATATATATGATTAATATGAATAAACAAGTGAAGATTTGTTATAGTTTTGTCAAAAAAATAAATAAGAAATAATTTTATCAATGCAAAAATTCATCTCTCATATATTTTATCTATTTTTTATTATATCATCTCAACTTAAAAGGATGCAAATCAATGGGCTAGGGTGGATGGATAGTTCTTTCTTTTCATCCATTCTTCATAATTTTTTTTGAATGATGGATATATCATTCCATCCTCTCTCATGACCCCAACCAAATATAGTCACTGCTTCAAAGCTCTTTACCTCTAATTTTGAGAGCTTGTTTAAACAAAAAACCCTTAGATGTTTGAGATAAATTCTATATAAAGAATTAGTTTTTGTTTGTTTTAGCAATGCTGGATTGGTTTTCAATGTATTGTTCATTGCGCATTCTTATTATGTTGATTTTTGTGCGGTCATTGGAAGTGTACCAATGATGACAAACTTTAAGGCCTATGTTGTGGAGTCATGCCATCTCAACTATGAACCTCGGGATCATCTCCAAAAATTCTAGACCGACAGAAATATAGGGATGGCCGTGGGTACTATCAGATCCATCATAAGAAATCAAGGCAAAATAGTCGCACTAGCTCAAACATCAATTGATCTCCAAGTCGATCGTCACCTTACCGCTGGGTTGATATCCCATTGTCAGTGGGGATGAGGTCCGTAGTTGACTTCAACCTCCAGGTCGGTATTCCACCAGATACAGATCTAACCAGGATGACACTTCGGCCATGGGTCGATTCCAATCCATCGACTCATCGAACAACGTGAGCAATTTATTGGAATCTTCTAATCAACTCCTAAAATATAGTCACGTGGGTGTAACAAATGCCCACAACTAACCATCTATGAGCCCCAGTCTGTAGCCTATGGGTCTAGGAATAACAAACTCCAACACCTTCCTATATAAGTATTAGATGTATGTCTTAGAAGTCAATTGTTGGCTGACATATTATTCTTGGGCGGCATCCTCTTCCTTGGTGTCAAGAGTTGGTGCCAACGCTCTTGATTTCTTTTTCCTTCTATCAAATTTGTTGGGAGTTTGTTATAATCACTTCTTGATAGTAGTTCTTTTTCATTAGTTGAGGGATCAAGAAATGTTCTTAGCTTCTTCAAGAATCAAAAAAAAAATATCAAAAAAGATTCAAGGGTTAATCCCTATCCAGACTTGGTTCAAGCTTATTCAGGTTTTAATTTCAAATAAATTGTATTAAGAGGAGCCTATTCAGATTGACTCTGTGGATATTTGTAGAGGTAGGATACTTATGCTATTGATTCAAAACTTGCTCAACCCCAGATCCAGGGATTAAATTGGATTCAACTCATATTACAGGTTTGAAGTAAAGGAAAAGCGATTCAGATATGTGAATTGATCACAGACTTTTTTTTATTCATGCTAAAATTAGTTTATGTTAATTTTAGCATATGAATTAGATCTGTAGGTATTTTCATATGATGAATGCATGTTTAGATTAAAATTATTTTAATCTAATTTTTTACTGTATTTTGAATTTAAAATTTTTTTTTGAAATTCATATGTACTAGCATTTGTAGAAATTTTAATAGTGGTATTAGAGCCATATATTCATGTGTATGAAAGTAGCATAAAAATTTTGCAAATTATTTTTAAAATTTTGATTTTAGTTCATACATATGATATATGTGTTTATGTTCAGATCTGAAAATATTTTTGTTCTGATCTTTATTCATATATATGATATATAAAAGCATGCGTAGATTGGAAATTAAATTTCTACGATCTGAATTTTTTATGTATACGATATATGATGGTATGTTTAGATCCGAAATTGATTTTTGAAAAATCTAAAATTTTTCATATATATGATATATGATTGCATGCATATTCTGAAAATATTTTGAGAACTAAAAATTTATTTTTTATGTAATAAATTTAGATCTAAAAATTATTTTTATGATCTAAAATTAGTATGTGCATAAATAGTTGGACATGGATAGTTTTGCATTAAAATTGCATCTTAGATTATGATTAGATCATATTAGGTCGAAATTGATGTAGCTATTGATCAAACCGAATCAAGTATTGATTTAGATTAGATCAATTGAGCCAGTGATTTTACAAATATTGTAGATTGAGTCGATCAAATCCTATATATAGAATCGAGTCAACCTAAGGACCTAATTCAATTTTATGGCTTGAACCTAATTCTCCTATATTGGCTAATTGAAATCAATAAGCCATTTGATGTCTTAGACAAATCTCGATCGATCGATCGATGAGTTAATGACATACCCTCCTGTCGATCTCACTTACCTATCTAATTGGATGATTGGATTCATTAATTGCTAAGATGTTTTAGTTTGATCCATGCTAATTAGATCGGTCATGTGATGATTGATTAGATGAGATCTGATCTAAACCTTCTTAATCAATATTAGGCCTTATGGTCTTCCACCATTGTAGAAGTGCGGGCACGGTACTGATGTTGACTGTTCTCGACTGGTTACAGTAGTTCAGTTGCATCGAAAATATACAACCACTCTATTAGCAAAGAGTTGCTCCAAGGTGAAGATGGGGTTAGACTCAATATGTGTTATCTGAGGAACTCAATAACGATTTCACACCTGCTTGTGAATGATGGATTTGGCTTAACTAAGGAATGATGCAATATATGTTATCTGAGCTCACATGATTTAGAGATCAAGTCGCTACAATATGCTTTAAGAAGCTTCTGGATAAAGAGTTACCTATGCATTGGTGTGCATGTTATCAATAACTGTTAGATGAGATGTACGGTATTGATCGAACAGCAACACCCACTAGAAATCTTGCATTGATCACGTCGGATTTTCATTTTTCATCCGAAGAGTATCGAATTCTGAAAAAATAGTAGAAGTCTATTTGTATTTAAAAATTTTTAGAGTAAATATAAATTTAAGTACCAATGTTTAATTAGAATCTCTACTCTCACAGATAAATAATATTGGCTTCTAACCCACTAGCCTGCATCCTTAAAACCAACCATCTGACTTGCATAAATTTTAAGAACGGACTCAAAAATCTCAGAATAGTCCTGACATCCGAGAAGATTGGATATATACTCGATCAGGATGTCCTAGCCTTACCAGCCCGTCTTACGACAGAGCAAAGAGCTGCTCTAGACAAGTGGACGGATAATGACCTTAGGGTAAAGTGCTATGTGCTAGCTTTCATGTCAAATAAATTACAGAGCCAGCATGAGCATATGCCCACTATCCATGTCATAATCACTCATCTGCAAGAGTTGTACGATGAACAGAGGTAGATCATGTACTTCGAATTATCCAAGCAATCATTCAATATGAAGATGCATGAGGGGCAGTCAGTCGACGATCATTGTATGACAATAATCAAGGATCTTAAGGAGCTTGAGAAGCTTGAGCTTACTATGCAGAGGGAGTTAAAGGTGAATTTGATCCTTCAATCCTTGACTAGTTCATTTGGATAGTTTATCATAAACTACCATATGAACAAATTGGACTACAATTTATCCATGGTCAATATGCTGGTCACTGCTGAGGGTACCTTGAAAAGTTCAAGGGACTCTGTTCTTACCGTTGAATGGGCACCTTCTAAGAGAAAGTCTCAAAGGAAGAAAAAATAAGCCTGCAAAGAAGCAGAAGAAAGATAGCAAACTTAAGAAGGACACTCCGAAGAAAGTTGTAGAGAAGGAAAAGTATTTCCACTGCGACTCCGATGGTCATTGGAGGAGAAACTGTCCGTCTTACCTGAAGAGTCTAAAGATGAAAAAGGATGAATAACATTCTGAAGGTATACTCATAATAGAATCCAACCTAACGGTTTCTTCTATTTCTAGTTAGGTATTGGACTCTGATTCTAGTGTTCATATATATTTCAATGCAGGGTCCAATAGAAAGTATGAGGTTGAGGCAAGGTGACATAATCCTTCGAATCGACAGTGGGGCAAAAGTTGCAGTAGAAGCCGTTGGAATCTACTCTTTTCGATTACCATCAGACTTTAGATTGAATTTTAAAAACTATTATTTTATTCCTATAGCTAGTCAAAATTTGATTTCAGATTCTGTACGAGCACAGGATGGATTTATTTTTCAATTCAATAAAGACTATTATTCCATCTATCTGCGAAATAAATTAGTTGCATCTAGTCTTTTGATTGACAGTCTTTATCACTTGCATGTTGATGCTAATGTGAACTTAAACAAGCAAGTAGTGAGTATCGTAGGCCAAAAAAGATCCAGAGATGAGTTTAACCATAAGTACTTATGGCACCATAGACTTGGTCATATTAGAGAGGACAGGATAAGCAAACTGAAAAAGGATGAGATCCTAGACTTGGTTAAATCTGAGTCAATTCTGACCTGTGAATCATGTCTTCAAGAAAAAATGACTAGATTATCCTTTGTGGGGTAAAGAGAAAGGGCTACTGAGTTACTAGCCCTGGTATACACTGACGTGTGTGGCCCATTTAATGTGCAGGTCAGGAGTAGTTATAGCTATTTTATTATCTTTACTGATGATCTATCATGGTGCAGATATGTGTTTCTCATGAAACACAAGTCGAAGCCTCTGAAAGGTTTAGAGAATTCAGGTATGAGGTAGAGAAGCAAACAGATAAACCCATCAAAATCCTTACATCTGATTGAGGAGGGAAATACCTAAGTGCTAAACTTCTAGGATATCTTAAGAAGAACTGCATAGTCTCTCAATGGACTCCTTCTGA
Organism: Elaeis guineensis; assembly: GCF_000442705.2. NCBI lineage: Eukaryota > Viridiplantae > Streptophyta > Magnoliopsida > Arecales > Arecaceae > Elaeis > Elaeis guineensis. Next base: position 28,572,754 of record NC_026008.2, read on the forward strand.
CACACCTCAACTTAACTGGATATCCGAAAGGAGAAATAAGATCCTATTGGATATGGTCCAATCCATGATGAACTTCACTGATTTATCTTTATTTTTTTGGAGATATACCTTACTTATCGTGATGCATATTTTAGATAGAATTTCTTTTAAATCCATTCCTCTCATACCATTTGAGATATAGCACGATAAGAAGCCGAGTCTGAGTTACCTTAAGACTTGGGGATGTCCAGTCTATGTCAAGAGACAGAAAGCTGATAAGTTAGAGGATAGATCTGTTGCAGCTCGATTGATAGGGTATCTCAAAAAATCTATGGGATACTACTTTTACTTTCTACATGATCACAATGTGATTGTGAGTCGCAATATCATATTTCTAGAAAAATAGTTTATCCAGGATGGTGGCAGTGGGAGTTTAGTTGAGCTTAATGAGAATGTCTTTGAAAAGTAAAGAGCTATAGATCCTCAAGAATCTATCCATGATGGGTCAGTAATTAATGTTCCACCTCCATCTCGTAGATCAGGTAGAATCTCCCATCCTTCTGAAAGATACATGGGTATGCTAAAAGAGGATGTAGAAGAAGCATTCCTTGTGAGAGATGAGGTCATGATGATGATCCTAGTACTTTTGATGAGGCAATGTCTGACATCGATTCTGAAAAATAGTTAGATGCAATGAAGTTAGAAATTGACTCAATGCACTAAAATCAGGTATGAACCTTAGTGGATCCATCTGAAGAAATTATTCTCATTGGGTATAAATGAATCTACAAAAAAAAAATAGATATCCATGATAAGATAGAGACCTATAAGGTAAGACTGATCGTGAAGGGTTATAGTCAGCACGAAGGTATTAACTATCATGATACTTTTTCACTTATAGCCATACTGAAATTTATCCGCATATTGCTTGCTGTTGTAGCTTACTATGATTATGAAATCCGACATATGGATGTGAAAACAGCTTTTCTGAATTAATATCTTAAAGAAGATATCTATATAAAGCAGCCTCTAGATTTCATGTCCGATGATAGTGATTATCGAGTCTGCAAGCTACAAAGGTCCATCTATGGACTAAAGCAGACTTTTTGGAGCAAGAATCTTCATTTTGATGATGCGATCAAATCATTTGATTTCATCAAAAATGAAGAAGAATCTTGTGTTTATAAAAAAATCAGTGGGAATGCGCTTGTCTTCCTCATATTATATGTGGATGATATCTTTCTTATTGAGAATAATATTTCTATACTGACCTCGGTCAAAACATGATTGTCTAAGAAATTCTCTATGAAATATCTAAGAGAAACGTCTTATGTCCTTGGAATAAAGGTCTATAGAGATAGATCTAAAAAGATTCTTGGTCTATCACAAAAGCTATACATAAAGAAAGTGCTGAAGCGGTTCAGCATAAAAAACTCCAAAAAGAGTTTACTATTCCTTAGGTATGGTATTCGACTTTTCAAGATGATGTATCTTATCACTTCTGAGGAGATCGAGCATATGAGTAGGATCCCTTATGCTTTGACGATAGAGAGCCTTATGTACGCCATGTTATGTACTCGATCTAATATTACACTTGCTGTGAGTGTTACAAGCAGATATCAGTCGAATCCTGACAATCAACACTCGATAGCTGTGAAGAACATTCTTAAGTACTTACAAAGGACTAAAGATTTGTTCTTAGTCTTTGGAGGAGTATCTGAGCAATAGATTGAGGATTATACAGATTCAAACTTTATGTCGGATCCTGATGATAGAAAGTCTACATCGGGTATGTATTCATTTGCAATGGTGGTGCAGTCAGTTGGAAGTGTTCCAGACAGAGCATCATCGCAGATTCGACCACAGAGGCTGAGTATGTCGCTACTTTGGATATTATAAAAAAAAAATTATGGTTCAAAAAATTTATCGCAAAATTTGGTGCAATGACATCAGATATCATACCATTGTACTACGACAACAATGGAGCCATAGCACTTGCTAAGAAGCCCCGATCTCATCAAAAATTCAAATACATTGAGAGGTGGTTTCATATCATACGCGACTACCTCGAGAAATAATATGTCGAGGTGTGAAGAGTAGATTCTGTAGATAACGTAGCAGACCCACTGACAAAGTAGTTGAGCCAGCCCAAAATAGAAGCTCACTTTGAGAAAATGGAACTTAGATTAATGGCCAATTGACTTTAGTCTAAGTGAAAGATTGTTAAATATATGTCTTAAAAGTCAATTATTGACAAAGATATTATTCATTCTATGATACAAATTTATACTTAAACTATTGATTTAATCAATGAAGAATAAGTTTTCTTTTTCTATTCAAGTATTATGTGTCTTTGAATTATCTTTGAAATTGATGTTATGATATATATTCTCAAGTGTTGAGAATTAGAGGTATGTATGATCGATTCCTAAATTACTCTCGATCATAGGATGGTCATGGGGATGGTGATCAATCCAGATAGACTGACGCATAGTTTGCTTCCTTCAAGGTAGATGAGTCTCTAATTTACAGTGTAGAGATACTGAACGGTAAATACGAATAGTTGTTAGAAAATTATTAGTATTGAGCGTGACCATATAAGAGATCATAAAGATTTCTATTCAATCGTCAGTGATCATCTCGATGCTATAGTTGTGTGACTGATCCTTTGATCTGCGGTGTCATAGTTGCTCATAGTAAGACTGCTGTATGAATATACATAAGCATTGATTCGATTATGAGTCTTTATAGTGGATGTTGGCTTCAGTTGATTGAGCTGTGGGAGCAACGTATACATCTAGATGAGATCTATTGCTCTTGATAAAGAGTAGTCCTATGAAATTTGAGAAGCTAAGTCCACAAATCTATGACCATAGCAATGTAATTAATAAAAAAATTTATTTGAAATCACCATTAGACTTGAGCTGATTGGATATATTATATGACTGATGATGTGGTTTGACGATTTATCCATAATCTGTCATCTAGTCGGGACTCACGATAGAGGGACTGTATCACACATTAACTACATTTAGAGATTCTATTTCAGTTCTGCTGGAATGTGAGAGTTCAATAAGATCATTCTGGATCAATGATCTTTGTCGAGTTAGAGTAGAATTGTTCCGATCCACTGAAAGAGATTTCAATGATACCTATGATAGAAATCATAATATATCTCACTACTAGACAGAATTGAACCTATGGGGTCACACATTAAAGAGAGAAGCTCTGGATTGGTTTAAATTGAGCTTATGAAGCACCAACTAGTATAGATTTACAGAAATTCTATTGGGTTCATGTTAACCTTGCTAGCATCTGAATGAACCTAATTTCTCTTATGATTGGTTTACTTATATGATAAGCTTTAGCCAATTTCTATACTTGATTTGAATCTAATTGAATTTGATTCAATGGCCTTCAATAGTTGGATGCTTGATTTATGGTTTAGATTAAATCAAAAAAAAATTTTGATTTTACTATGTTATCTATTTAAAGGATCCTAGCCCTATTTCTCTTCATATCACATATTCTCTCATCCTTACTGCCACCCTTATTGTGCCCAACACCTCCCCTCCTCTTCCTCTCTCTAGCCCATGTCCTCTCTCTCTAGGCATCCTCTCTTGGATCTAGGAGAGAGGTGGGTGGCATCCTCTTCCTTGGTGTCAAGAGTTGGTGCCAAGGCTCTTGGTTTCTTCTTCTTCTTCTCAAGTTTGTTAGGAGTTTGTTACAATCACTTCTTGATAGTAGTTCTTCTTGATTAGTTGAGAGATCAAGAAAGGTTCTTGGCTTGTTCAAGAATCAAGAAAGAAAGATCAAAAAGGATTGAAGGGTTGATCCCTATTCAAGCTTGATTCAAGCCTATTCAAATTTTGAGTTCAAGTGCATTGTATTAAGAGGAGCCTATCCAGGTCGGCCCTGTAGATACCCATAGAGGCAGAACATTTGTGCTGCTAATTCAGAATCTGCTTAATCCCAAATCCAGGGATTGAATTGGATTCAGCCCCTATTAAAGATTTAAAGCAAAGAAAAAGTGATTTAGGTATGTGAATTGATCACAAACTTTTCTTTATTCATGCTAAAATCAGTTTATATTAATTTCAGTATATGAACTAGATCCGTAGGTACTTTCATATGATGAATGTAAGTTTAGATTAAAATTATTTTAATCTAATTTTTTATTGTATTTTACATTTAGAAAAATTTTTGAAATCCACGTGCACTAGCACCTATGAAAATTTCAATAATAAAAAGATAATGAGGAGACCCTTAGGCAAGCTCTGGTAAGCCAATCCAAGCCACTCTCAGCTTTCATATTCTTTTTATCTGTACTTAAGTTTTCGCTGACCTAAGCATCAAAGAGTTCTTTGTCGGAGACCCACTACCTTCAATGCAAGTGGATTTTTTTTTGTGGGCACTACAAGAGATAAGACAATTAGCTACACAAACAAAGCGTAGCTAAATCTAAAAAAGTATTGTAAAAAATAACTACCGACGTAAAAAGTATCGACAAATAAGCGTCGGCAATAAGGGGTTGTTGATTCCATTTGTTGATGTTTATTTTTTAACGCCAGTAAATATTTGGTTTTGCCAATGTTTAACTGAAGCGTAGTTAGTTACATTTATCTATGTAAAAAGAAAGTATCGGCAATAGTCAATTTAGCTATGCTTACAAAGCATCGGTAAATATATATTTAGCGATGCAAAAATTTTGTTGAAAAAGTTTTAGTTTCCCTACGCTTATCAAGCATCACCAAATGTGTTTTTTGCGATGCTAATTTTACGTCGTCAAATATTATTAGCGACACCACTTTAGCATAAAAAAATATTAAGTAGTATCGCAAAAGGGTGTGCCAGAATCGAAGAGCTAATATCGTCATTTAGCGATACTTATTTTACCTATGCTTATTTTCCATCGCTAATATTATATTTAGCGATGCAAACTAAGCATAGAAAAAATAGCGATGCTAATGAACATTGATAATTGTAGTTAGCGTCGCTAATAGTAGTACATCCGGCATCCTGGCATGTTCTTTGACGATGCAAATGAATATTTATCGATGATTATTAGCATCGCCAAAGATCTTTACCTGTGTTAATTTTGCATCACCATTTAGCGATGCTAATTAGCATCGATAAATATTTTATAGGCATCGCTAATGGTGGCATGCCCGACACCCCAGCACGTCCTTTGGCGATGCTATATTTTATTTACTGATGTTAATTAACATTGCTAAAGATTTTTACCTACACTTCTCTTACATCACTAATTATCTTTTTTACAAAAAAACTAATTACTTTCATGATAATTTTTTATAATTTTTTTTATAAATTTGTACATAAACAAATATATATAGTGTATACTACCTTCTTCATTCACACGTATGTCAGAATCAAATTTATTTCACTTTAACAATAACACAATATATACATACATATATATATATATATATGTATATATATATGTATATATATATATGTATATATATATGTATATATATATATGTATATATATATGTATATATATATATGTATATATATATATGTATATATTATGTTTATTTTTATAACCATATATGTAACAAAACAAGTATATATACAATCGTATAAAATATCATATAAAAATATATACATCTATACAAAATAAAACTCTACATACCAAGCTGTATCACATACCTGCAATAGATTAAAAAATTAAATTAGCAAACTAATTATTTACTAAATGATGAAAATATATAGATTAAAAATAATATAAAATAATATCAATCATAAGAGGACATCTAACATCATCATCGGTGGAGTCATCATCATAGGCATCAGTAGGGACGTCGGGAGGTGGTGAGGGAGGCATGCGACGAACTAACTCATCAAGCTTCATCCTAAATACTGCAAGCTGGGACCTAAGCTCAATAATGTCATGTTGTAGGGCCGCTATGTCCTCCTGAGATCTACGGTGCTCCTCCTTAGCTCGACGTATCTCCTCATGTCTCCTTTCTGCCTCATAGAGACGAGCATCACAAAAAACATATGATGCTCTAGAGGAGATGGGGGCCACAACCACATATCCCAATCTCGTAATATAACTGGGCCTCCTACCAAGCACCTCATCACAGATATCATCATCTATGGGTGGGGTGGAGCTCTCAACGATGGACTGGGATCGTATCTCCATCATTCGCTACTAATTAAAGAAAAAAATAAATATAATCAAAAGTCTAAACTTCATAATGAAATTGAAATATAGAACTTAATCAATTAATATTTATATGCTCTTCCTAGTCCCAGAAAGCCACTCCCCCATTGTCCGATCATGGGTCCTCTGGCAGATGTCAATTCACCTGGGTAGCTGTCCTGTCTCAATATTCTTTTAAAATTTATGAATGTAATTACACAGACACACACATATTCTAAAAAAATTATTAAAGATGTATGTATATGTATTTACCAATTCATACTGATGCTATGCAAATGACTTCGATCCAGCACAATGCATCACCATGAGCCTCAATCAGTTTTGTGCATTCTTTTCACAAAAGGCCTAATAAGCAAATGCATTCAAGATATTAGTGAATATATTATACCACATCAATTCGATAATTCATATTTTTATTATATATAATGTTATATCGGGTATGCAGGGTCCTTTTACTTGTTGCAGAGAAGATCCTAGTCGGGGCGTGAAACATTCCTGTGGGATATCTCATGTGCCGCCGTCACCCCATGTGCACTAGAGACCTCCTTCCAGTGGCTATGGAGGTCATATCTGAATCTTTTAAGCAATCTCCTCATATATCTAAGGATAGCCTCTCGCATGCATGGGGTATCAATCTCCTCGATATCAAAGTCGTGCTGCACAAATAATATACAACATATAAGATTTAAAAAAATAAAAATTAAGTACTTATCAAATTAAATATGAAATAAATAAAAAGATCTGTATTTAAAAAATACAATGTAATTTATATTTAGTTATGGATAAATGGTTGAGGAGAATCTGCTTTTACGGCCTCGAAACTCTCCGTCAATCGAACATCATCAGGAGAGCGTACGCTCGAATAATAATGCCAACCTCATATACGTACGGATCTCTAACGTGGTGTTGAATTGGCATGACATATCCTGATGGGATGACAACCCTCATCCTCTTCTCGGGATGTGCCCACTTCTACTCCTGCTTCTCATTTCTGACGGCTCCACGAGATCGCTTAATAACATATCAGCTACAGCAAAATAAAAGCTTAAAATCAGTTATTTATCTATGATAAAAATTTAAAATAAATTAAATATAAAAAATTATAATTTATAAAATCAATCTGTCATGGCAGGAGATGATGTGCTTGCCTCAGTAGCCATGTGCTGGGATGAGGAGGTATCAATATCTCTATATGGATCCCACCCGTCAAATGGTCTTCCTAGTCGCGTAGCATAAAATCAGTTATTCATACATGATTAAAAACTAAAGCAAATTAAATATAAAAAATTATAATATATAAAATCAATCTATCATAGCAGGAGATGATGTACCTACCTCTGGATGAGTCGACTGCTGCTCGGATGGAAATGTACCGACATCTCCATGTGGCCCTCTCCGCTCAGATAGTTCTCCTGATGGCATAGTTTAAAATCAGTTATTTATACATATAAAAAAATAAAAATAAATTAAATATATAAAATAATAATATATAAAATCAACCTGTCATCATAAGAGATGATGTGGCTACCTCATCTCCACATGGGCCCATCCTGTGCCGTCGTCTTCTTGGTGCCATGCCTGTATCAAATAATATATTAGAGACAGTATAATAAGGATAAAAAATTACATCAATACTTGATATATAAAATATAAAATATATAATTTTTTTAAAAAATTATATATTATTATTCAATGTGTGTATCTTCATCAGAAGGATTATCAATATCTTCATCATCATAATCTATCAATGTATAATCTTTCTTGCCATCATTTATGAAGTTGTTATCATTGTCATCATCATCCTCCGACATATTCAGATTTAATTCACTGATATTAATATTATTAGGTTGCACGTCATCCCTAATCAGAAGAGATATACTTCCAATATCGGCACTGTACTATCCCAAGTCAGCTATTTTCTATTCCTCTGGAAAGAAATCCTTATCTGCTTCTAGCTCAAAATGAACATTTATGTCATAAACACCTCTTGGTGTAATACTTTGTACAACATACCATTTGCCTTTATATCTCGTATCCTTTAGGTATATTACCTACTTTGTCTGACTAGCGAGTATGAAAAGATCGGATTGGTACCATATTCTCACAAAGTTGATGCTTGTGAAATATGCATCTTTATGAATACCAGTTCTATTATTGCTAATATCCCACCATTGACATTTAAACAGGTAAATAAATTATTTTGACGCATATCTTAACTGTATAATATCTGTTAGGATATATACCATAATATTCAATCTCATTATCTTCATCAGTTTCCAACGTCAAAATTTTACTATTTTAAGTCCGCCTTTGCATATCAAGATCCCTTGTATCAAATCTGATGACACCAACAATACATGAGCTATAACATGAAACTCTAGGATCGAGGTGGCATATCAAATCATATAGTTCTTCGATTGCATCATCTTCTTTATTATAGTACATTAACATCATCTGCAATAACATACGCATAAATTATGATAAATCATTTATATATATTATATATAATAAAAAGTTGAATAAAACTCTTATAGTGCTTACACGTTGTCTGAACCAAGTTGCGAACTTCCTTTGATGTCGTCCCTCGATATCTCTATTGTTTTGAAGCAATAATATATCTTTATGCTCTCTAAAATAAATGCATGCTTATTATTTATTTTACCTCATGAAAAGTATATAATATTGATTATGTAAACATACTTTTTTCATAAAATGATAGATTTCTTCGCAATTATTTAGTACATAAAAATACGTCAGGTCGTGCTCTTCTATGTCCATATGTTTGTACTTTCTTCCACCAATGAGACAAACATTAACCTTAAAAATAGATAATATAGATTCAATGTCGGCCTACTCTCTATCTGTATTGTGCTCTTCACGATTGAATCGTGTTTCTATGTCATCGAGGTACATTGAACAGAATGTAAGATATTTTATGAAAATATATGCTTCCATAATTGATCCTTCTGGACGTGTCTTATTTCGCACATATTATTTCAACTTATACAAGAATCTGCATATACAAAATGATAAACATAAATATAAAACATACGTAATTAAAATTGTAATGGTTGTAAATTAAGTAAAAAAATTAATTTTTTTATAATATTATTACCGCTCAATAGGATACATCCATCGGTACTGGATTGGCCCAACAAGCAAAGCCTTCCTTAAAAGGTGAACCGCCAAATATACCATAATATTGAAAAATAATGATGGAAAATTTTTTTCGTACTTACACAGAATTAGGGTAATGTCTAATTGAAGCTTCTCAAGTATATCAACTTAGAGTTTCTGACAACATAATTCTCGAAAGAAAATACCCAATTCAATAAGTGTATTATGTACCTTTAGGGTCGAGAAGCCATGCATCATAACGGATATAAGACGCTGCATCATAATATGAGAGTCATGATTCTTCATACCTGAGATACTGCCGTCTTTCAAGTTCATACGGCTTGAAATGTTGGAGGTAAAACCATCAAAAAATTTTATAGTTTTTAACCACTCATAAAAACTTCTTTTCTGATCTCCATGCAATGTATAACTTACAGTTGGCATTAAATATTTTCCACCATCAGGGGGCATTCAAAAGCCATTCATAGAGTCCATTTTGCAGACTCTGGGACTGACTCTTGAATGAGAGTCTAAGGTTATACCAATGCATGCATTAAATCACGATCAGATCCTGGACCGATCAGATCCTGGATCGGATCTTGACCCAAATCCCGGACCTATGATTCTATGCAATACAAATTTTATAAAAATAAACACCTAATTAATCAGTTAAATTAATAAATAATTATAAAATATAAAATTATTAATAACAACAGCTCATATGCATTAAAAATTTACTAGAGGATTCGGCTAATCACAATAAAACACAGAGACTAAACAAGCAAAAGTATTAAATTATAACAAGCAAAAGTAATGTGCATTAAACAACAGGGACTAAATATAACCTAATGAAGCAAATCGAATTCAAATTTTGGATTTGAAATCCAAAAATCGAAACCCATTAATACTTCTCCTTCCACCCCCCATGGTGCCCATTTGGCCCTAAAAATAGGCCAGGCCCCATAGGCCAGCCCATTTGGTCCATGGATCGTGCTGGGCCAGTCCATTCACCCCATGGGCCGACCCCTCCTGTTAGTGCCCCCCTCATATTTTTTTAAATTATTTTTTTAAAAATAATATTTTATCATTATTCTAAAAACCTAACTATTTTCATTACAAAAAATAATTTATTTTTAAATATTTTTAAATATTTTATATAATTTTATTTATCATTTTTATTTTTTAATATTTTTTAATATTTTTATTATTTTTATTAATAAATTATTAATTTTTAAAAATTAATTTTTTTATTTTTTTCTCTCCTCCTCCTTCCCTTGCACGCCACAACCCCCCCAACCCTGGCCACTCCACCCCCGGTCTCCGCACGACTAGCCCCCATCCCCTCCCCCCCAACCCCGACGGCCGTATGCAGGAACACAGAACCACCCCCCAGTCCTCTAGCCCTAGCTCCGACGGCCGTCCCCTCCCCTCGGGCCTTGACAGTCTGTCCTCGGCCTTCGCATCACTAGGCTCCCCTCCCCTTCCCTCAGGCCCCAACGGCGGTCTGCAAGAATACAAAACCACCCCCCCCCACCCGATCCTCCACCCTCAATCCCGGTGGCCATCCCCTCCCCCCTGCTCCTCCCTTCCCCATGGAGCCAAAAAAAAATACCTTAGATAGTCGGCGACGGTGGTGACGACCGACGGCGAGAGCAGCGACGACCGATGGCAACAGCAGTGATGACCGAAGGAGAGGGAGGGAGAGAGGGAAATGGGGATAGGAGTGGTGGTTTGGCAGGGAAATAGGGTTTGGAGGAGGGCGGGGGCGGGAGATGAAAATGCACGGGGGGAATGGGTTCGACAGATTCTTTTTTTATTTGAAATGATTTATGGATGCAAATTTTACATCAAAAATAATACCTAATTACCGATGCAAATTTTAACATCAATAAATAGTATATTTATCTATGCTAAATTTGCATCGACAAATATTTTACTAAAATTAAAAATTAATAAAAAAATAAAACCTTTTGCCAACATCAATTTAGCGTAAAAAATTATCCTAATTACCTATGTAAGATATAAGTATAGGTAATTACATTATTGCCTACACAAATTTTACATCGACAATTTTTTTTTAATTTAATTTTTTTATTTTTTGTAAATAATTTACTGTTATCTAAATAGACAGTATAAATTTAGAATTTAAAGTCCATCTTCATCGTTCATTATCTAAATAATTATCGTTAGAGTATCGTCACAAAAGACCGTCTCGATCCAATAGCCCTAGCTATCTCAATCAATAAAATTTGATTTCGACGGCCACGAACGACCGCTTGATGATCTGATAAATAAAGACCACCGATGGGTCTAAAAATTTATGATAATAATTTTGATGATATTTGTTGTATACTATCAAAATTTTACTTCAATTGGATATCATTATCATGGTCAATTTAGCATGGGATGATTTCAATCGTTAAATGAAAAATGAATGATCAAAAGGTCAAACGACGTCCGATTAAGATGATTTTTTAGATAAATAATCTTTGCTACTATTTTTATTATTTGTATAGTAATGATTATAAAGTCCAAACCGTATATATATGAACCATCTATGTTAAATAGTTCTTACAAAAGTACAAGTATAATTACTTAAGGACCTTAAGAATGAGTATTAAGGGATATATAGTTTTCGATCGTTCATATACGTGCGGTTTGAATTTTACGATCACCACTGTATAAATGATCAAAGTAGTAACAAAGATCGTTTATCTAAAAAATCATCTTATAATCGAATGCTGTTTGGCCTTTTGATCATTCATTTTTCATTTAACGGTTGAAATAATTCCATGTTAAATTGACTATGATAATGATGTCTGATTGAAGTAAAATTTTGATAGTACACTATAAATATTATCGAGATTATTATTATAAATTTTTAAACTCATCGGTGATTTATATTTATCAGATCATTATGCAGTCGTTCGTAAACATCGAAATCAAATTTTATTGATTGATATAAATAGGGCTACTGGATCGAGATGGACTTTTGTGACGATACTCTAACGATAGTTATTTAGATAATGAACATTGAATATGGACTTTAAATTCTAAAATTATATCAATAAAATATTTATGAAAAAATTAATTAAAAAAATATTTGCCGACGCAAGATGGAAGTGTAGGAAATTAGCATTATTGCCAATGCAACTTTTGCATCGATAATTTTTTTTAATTAATTTTTTTATTTTGATAAAATATTTTCTGACGTAAAATTTGTGTAGGCAACAAGCCTAATTTCCTACACTTCCGTCTAGCGTAGGTACTTAGATTAATTACTGATGCTAACTTTGTATCGATAAATAATTTTATTTTTTATTAATTTTTTTTATTTTTATAAAAATTTATCGATAAAAAATTAGTATTGAAAATTAATTTAATTACCTACGCAGGAGTGAAGCATAGACAATTAAGCTTTATTGCCTCTGCAAATTTTGCATTGGCAAATGTTTTGCTTTTTAATTAATTTTTTATTTTAAAAAAATATTTGTTGATGCAATATTTGCATAGGCAATGAAGCCTAATTGCCTATGCTATCATCCTGCATAGGTAATTAGAAAAATTGATGATGTTAATTTAATATCGACAAATAGTTTTATTTTTTATTAATATTTTTATTTTCGTAATCTATTTTTTGATATTAATTTTGCATCGACAATTAATCTAATTACCTACGTTAATGTAAAACGTAGGTAATTAAGACCTATTGCCTACATAATATTTGCATTGGCAAATATTTTTTTAATTAATTTTTATTTTAAAAATATTTTTTGATGCAAATTTGCATAGGTAATAAGTCTTAATTGCTTATATTTTCTTCTTGCGTAAGTAATTAGAATATTACCGACGTAAAATTTTACGTCCACAAATGATTTTTATTAATTTTTTTCATAAAATATTTATCAATGTTAATTTTGCATTGTCAATTACTTAATTATCTATGTAAGAGGAAATCGTAGGCAATTAGGACTTATTGCCTATGTAAAATTTACATAGGTAATTTTTTTTAATTAATTTTTTTATTTTTAAAAAATATTTATCAACGTAAACTTTACATAGGCAATAAGTCATAAATGTCAATGCTTTCTTGTTGTATAGGTAATTAGAATAATTACCCATGCAAAATTTTTCGTTGACAAATGATTTTATTTTTTATTAATTTTTTATTTTCATCAAACATTTGTCGATGCTAATTGTGCATCGATAATTATTCTAATTACCTATGTAAGAGAAAAATATAGACAAGTAGGATTTATTGCCTATGTAAAATTTACATAAATAAATATTTTTTTAATTAATTTTTTTATTTTAAAAAAATATTTGCCGACATAAAATTTACATAGGCAATAAGACCTAATTGCCTATATTTTTTTTTACATAGATAATTAGATTAATTACCAACGCTAATTTTGTATTACAAAATAAAAAATTAATATCATCCATTATCGATGCTTTGATTTCAACACCGACACTATATTTTTATCGATAATTATTTTTTATGATATATTTTAATAAATATAATTAATTACTTTATTTTTTTTAATATTTATTATTTTACGTAGTTTACTGTGCACGTAAAAATTTGCATAGATAAATCATATGTCGGCAAAGAGAGCTGTCCTGATGTCCCAGTGTCTGAATCTTCCTTCGTCCTTTGTCACATCAGTATCTCCAGAGTCTTGATGCAACAGCCTGTTTCTCAAAACATTTGCTGCTTGAGGGCTTTCACCACGCCAGGCTCTGTGCTGCTTAAAAATAACTTGGATGTTTGAGACAAATCTTTTATCAACGGTTGGTTTTGCGATGGTGGATTGGTTTCCTTTACATCGCTGACCGTGTGGGGAAAGATTGATTAATTTTTTTTGTTGCAATGTTGAACGTTGGATCACATCCTACACAGTTTCCGAAGCCCTTCAAATTACATTCATCAGCCTGCATAGATCTCCAAGGACGGGAAATCCTTTTCTTCTTTCACGCTTAAACAACGGTCTGGATTGGCTACTTGTACTTCCAGCCACCCACGGTATATCCTTCAAAACTCGATTGCTTTAAAATCCATTCAATTTTACCAAAAAAAAAAAAAAAAACATTCAAAACCGTGGACGGACCGGCAGGTTATTTGAACCATTTTGGGTTCAAGCGAGCCGGTTGGTCCTTAGATAATATGCATTTCATTGAAACGAAAGTTCCAGTAATTAATTTGATCACAGCCTCCCTTTGAGCCTTTACTGCTACTCTGTCTTTGCTCCCAACTTGAGGAATAAATATTCGTTATAACGGATACACCACGTCACATTTGTCATAAATTAATAAAAATTAACATATAATGGAGACCTACCACCATAAATAGATTATTCATGTTTTTATTTCATTCATGCAATTTTGCAAGTGGATGAGCAATACAGGAAAAAGAAAATATAACTTATCATATTCTAATGAATGTTTCCGTAGCTATCAAAAGGGTAGAGCTAAAGGGAGAGAAGCTGAAAAAGTTTTTTATGATAGAAAGTTTGAAAGATGAAATGTTCGTGTTTACCAATTTTTTTTTATTTTTTTAATATTTAATCATCAATATCAACTAACGCGGTTAACAACTAACGTTGATGTCATGTAAAATATGCTGATGTCAGTGCTTTTCCTTATCGGTGAAAAGAAAGACTTTTATTGATTTGTGATAAATATAACGTGGTATAATCGTTACAGTGAATATTTATTCCATCTGAAGGTTTTTTTTTTTTACCATCGATGGTTACATCTCTCTTCTTTTTTTTTTTTACCATTTGCAGCGAATACCTAAATAAGCATGTTAGTAACTTTTCTAATTAGATGCTTATATCTGGGATTTGAATAGTTTTGAGCATATTTTTAGCTCACAAAGAGTTAGTGTGGAACCAAACATCCTCAATTTGGAACTTGTATAATAATGTCCTTATTAGATTAGGGATTCAAGTTCATTAAATCTAGTAACAGACACCACTATTGGTCTATGGTCATGCCCCCAAAAAGTCAATTCTGCAATGCCCCTAAGCTATGTAGGTTGTGAGCTCATCCGTTTTATACCATTTGTAATTTGTAGTAATGCACACAACAAGCTAGTTAGAAACTGTGCAAAGAAAGAAAAAAACAAGCTAGTTAGAAGAAATTGTTTTGGATTTCTTGGTCGTGTACGTGTATTTAAGGTCGTTTTGGTGCATAATCTATGAGAGTTTAAATACATTTTGTCTATTAAGCTTTGAATTTTTGATAGGCTAGTGATTCAAATATGATTAGATTTAATCACAAACATTATGATCTATCTGTGGTCGATTATAAAGTGGCATGCTAGTTCAAATTCAATCACAAATATTTGCTCATGATCACCTTAAAAGAGTTTTTGCTATTGTGTGCGTTAGTCTATATGGGCCATAAGATAGATATCTTTTGATGTCATTTGTAACAATTCAAGATCTTATCCAAAAAAATTTGCTGGAAGTTATATTTTAGTTTTCATATGTATATAAATACACAAGCTAATTCTTTATGCACTATTAATGTGGGATTAAATACATATCTATATGGATCCTTACATATTTCTTTCATTTAAAACTTAATATTTTTTTTTAGGCTAAGGATTTAAATCAAATTAAATATAATCATATTTATTACGATTAACCTATGCTTAGTCTAAAATGATGCTATTATATTACCCTCTAGACCATAAGGTTCATGGGTTTGGTTTGCTATAATATGATTTGTAAACCTTTTTCTAGAAAGGACTACCTAGAAGTTAAGTGGACTCCTTGGTGATTTTTCCGATGCATGTAAAGTTTTGGCTAGCCTTTTGGACAAGATCCTAAATTATTATAAATAGTATGAGTGCAAACTAAGGGTGATTGCAACTTTAGCCTTGGGATTGATCAGAGTTAGATCATGATATTTGTAATTAAATTTGACTAAATTTAGATCTTTAATCTAGTGAGAGAGCAAGAGTTTAAATAGGTGTGTGTGAAAATCCATCCAGAATGTGTTTAGTTCTACTTAGTTCTACACTAGGAGGTATTTGGTATGGGATAATCCAATTAAGATCAAGGATGATGTAGGTGAAGATGATGAGATTACTGCATTTGGTTGTACCATGATGATCCTATTTGGAATGATTTTAAATCATCCTCACTTCTCAAATCACTGTCTAACACGATGATAGAAAATCCGATTTTAAGGACAGATATCCAACATCACTCAATTATGATAATTTTATATTAAAATACGTTAACTAAAATATCCTCATAATCCAAAGACTTCTTAAAAGAGGAAATCTATTTTTTTATCATGATATTTTTTCATGCGCATAAGCGATATTATTTATGCGTGCTAGGTGGGTAGTTGGGACGTCATCTTCACAAAAAAAAAAAAAAAAATCTTTTTTTTTTGCTATGGTGATTTTAAAAAAAAATCTATTAGATTTTTTTAAAAAAAATTTTCTGCCTCAATCCTCTATTCCAACTCTCAAAGCTTTGTTGAGAGAGTGACTTGAAGTAGTAATTTCGTTTCTTGAACCTAATCACAGTAATTTGAGGCTTCTCTCTTTTTCCATCTCTCCTCTATCATTTTTTGCTTTCCATCTGAGATATGTCAGTGATATTTTTCGTATTATATAGTCGATAATTTTGGATTCTCATAGGATACCAAACAAGTTTTTTATATATATCCGAAAATCTTTAATCACTATACTATAACTAACCAAACATGATAATCTTAGATCACTAGGGATCAGATCATCCCAGGATTTGTGATCACCAGTGATCTTAGATTAACATAGTAATCCCAATTAGGTCACCAAACACCCCCTAAGGGGGCACTTATTTTAGAATCAAGACTCAAGAAATCTACAATAATATAACTTCAGCTTTTTGTGTGGGGTCCTTTATTATTGGTATCAAAGAAGACATGGCCCATGGCCCATGTAGACTTGAGGTTTAGCATGGTTTTTTTGAAATTGATCATATATCGATGGTGGTGTTTATGATTAAATTTGATTATATTTAGATTAGTGAAGACTGATATAGGTTGATGATGGTGTTTATGATTGGATTGATTGTTGTATACGCTCCTCTTTGTTATGAAGGATTGCACAACACACACATCCTCTTTTAAATTGGGATTGTCCTTTAAGATCTTCCATCATCTTCACACCGCCTGTTTTGTAGAAGGAAAGATGGGGTGTAGTCAAAGGTACAATCAAAGTATTCTACGATTATTCTTATTGATAAATTAAAGTCCTACTAGGATATTAGTAAAATATATAAAGATAAAATAAGAATAAATTAAAGATAAATTGATTTCATGGATTAGTGAGAAGGATCGTTTCAATTTGATATTTATAAGCGGCCTTCATTAACTCTTCGAATATTTGTTACCACGTAATTGTTGATGCTTATTCTTGCTAGTTTATATTGTGGGTCTTTATAATCATACATGATGGTTATCTTCGCTTTACCATTTCTACAATCTGTCTCCCCGTACATTCAAGGTAGTGATGAGATAATGCATCTATCTTACTCTTATATTCTCACTCCTCTCATATTTCGAATAGTGATAAAATAGGCGTAACTATAGATTATGGTTCATTCAGATCTCATTATAAGCCAATAATTCTCACTTTCTTGGATCTAAGTTTCATTCATTCGGTCTACATCCTTGGTGTTTCAGCTTTTAGGTTAGGAAAAATTCTAGGATTTGAGCAAAGAGAGTATGCGTTTTTACATTTGTTTAATCTCAAATTGGTTGCACATTGAGATAATTTTAGATATTTGTCTAGGGCCAAGGACCCAAACAAGTATTTCTCTTTTTATTTTATAGATGAGATCGTAGAAGATTGCAAATGGTATCAGAGTGGATATCTTACACGTTCTAGACAATGGGATGCTATAATATGGGTTTCTTTTGAAGTTGGTCATGAGGCAATCGTGATGTTTGCAATTGGATTTGATTAGATTTAGATTTTTAGAACAGTAAGGATATTAAGATTTGAATGGAAGGAGTACAAGGGCATATATTTGTCCTATATTAATTATACTCCAGAGAGTTCTTGGTTAATTGTATAGAAATCAAAAACTTAAAATACAACTTTACATAGTGTTGTTAGGCTAGGTGCTGTCTCATTACAGCTTTCAGGCATGATATGCGACTATTGACTACGAGACAAACATAAACGGGACTAGCAGTGGCTCAATTCCATCTATATAGGATGGGCTAAAGGAGCCTCCATGTGTCATTGCTGTGTATTGCCTGCATTTCAGAGTTCTTTTTTTTTTTGGTAGCACATTTCAGACTTCTTTGAAGCGTGCATTAGCTTCCTTTAATGGAATTATTTCTCTGTAATTAATACAATTGAAACATTAGCATCACTACAGAAAGCTAAACAAGTTCAACTTTGAGGTCAAGCGTAACTACTGATAATAATGCAGCGTCAACCTGAGCTCGCTGCGCTCCTGTGTTTATCGTGTAAGCTGCACAAAAAACCATGAGATATTCATGGAAGCCTTTTGTAATTAATCTCAAAACAAGATTGGAGATGTGGGAGAATTCTTTGTTTCCGTTTTTCCCTCTTCATGGTGGATTTAATCTATATCCATGGTTTAGATGAATTTTAGGGGTTCACTCAGGTTGATCCAAGTGTAAAAGATACTATAACGTTTAGTGCTTAAGATGAACACAACTTTTGAAGGACTTGTTTGCCTTTTTTTTTTTTTTTTTTTTTTTTTTAAAGGTTTACTTTTAATAGCTTGACCTCACTTTGAACTGTCCCTATTGATAAGCTCGTAGGAACTTTCGAGGCCCTCTCCAATGATCTTGAGATTGTGAGGACCAACCACATCTAGTTAACTAGAGGGAAGTCCGTGAGTATTATCTCATGGATTTGGGCATCTATCTATGTAGTATCGTCATCTTACTGGTCTATGGGCAGGGGGCTTTGGTTCCTGTTCTTGGATGGTTTTTGTGCTGTACTGGAACCCAAAAGTTCTGTTTTGGTGGCTAACAACCCCTCTTCCTGTTACCTTTAAAAAAAAAAAAAAAAGACCTCTTTTTGTGGAACTATGCTATGTTTTGGAAACTCGTTGATAGCTAGATTGGTACTTGTTTTTCCATTTGATATGTCGTTGCTAGCTGTGCAAGTGCATGTGTTGATCCTATGTTGGAATATAAGAGGGCTGGGAAATGGCATCCAAGTGAGAGCCCGTGACAAATTAATGAGTCACCTTAAAATGTGATATGGTGGCGTTGCAGGAAATTAAGGCTATGTTTTGGATTGGTATTGGTGGAACCGTTAGAGCTTTTAAAAGTAAAATATTAAAAAAAAAAAAAATGAACAAGTTGCATCTAATAAAATCAAAAAAATAAAATATTATGAAGGTAAAATAGAGTTTTTTTTAAAAGGTTGTTTGTTTTTTAGTAACTATATTTTAGAAGCGTTATTTAGTAACTAAATTAAGAAGTACTTTTGATATAATAAAATAATAATGAAAAATATTGCATAGTATTAATATAATATATTATTTTATTTTATATTAAAATATTATTATATAATATTATATTATTATCATGAGATATGTTACGATAATATAATATAATATTTAGAATAATATTTTGTTGTAATGTAATAAATATCATAATATATTATAGCTAATATTGCTTAATAATTGTGAGATTTATTTGTAAGTATTTTGGTCATTAAGAAAATTTTATTTAACTTAAAATGGTTTCCTGGCAGACGCTGGGAAGTATTTTTGGAGGGATTTCCAAATAGAATTTTTTCTTAGTAATTTTTTTTAACTTTCTATCTAAACAAAAATAGCTTTCAGATTTTTTTTCTCAAATATTATTATACTAAAAGTATTTTTGAATGGCTATAAAGTGTTTCTAGGCTCCTCAAAAATTTTCCGCAAAGCTTCGCGCATATTAAAATTAATCCTACTCTATGTACTAATAATTGAAATATAAAATAAATATATAGTTTTAGATGACATATTAAAATTAATACAATCCTATATGCTAATGGTTCAAATATAAAATAAATATAAAATTTTAGAATATAACTTGTGGCACTACAAATGTACTGCTATTTTTTTTTGCACATGATGTAGTGTGGCGTTATTTCAAGGATATCAATAGTCAAAGATGCAGCTTGCGATCAGTTTTTTTTTTTTAATTTTTGAGCCTAGATTTAATTTGGATCCATGATCTTTTTGTTTGGAATGTCATAATTTTTTTAAAAAAAATAAAAATATTTTCACGATTCAAAATTTTCAAACAAAAAAGTAAAATTATAAATATTAAATACGTGTTGAAAAATGATTGGACAAAAATACCTCCATTATATTATGATATCTTAAATCACATTATGATATTCTGCATACAAGAAATTATAATTTGATACAGGATATCATAATATACCATGAGATGTCATAATTTTTTAGACCATATTATGACATTTAACATGTAAAAAATCATAATATGTCATAAAATATCATAATATTTTTAAAGAACAAAAATATTTATCATACAAAATTTTTAAATAAAAAAATAAAACTGTAAGTATTAAATACGTGTTGAAAAATGATGACTACATAAACCAATCACATAAAATAATGTGCTCAATATCAGATTTTCTACACTGCCTACAGTGCACAAAGAATTTCTCTTTTCCCAACCGATTAGTCCAATCATGGCCCAAAATTTTCAAGCTCTATAGCTTTCAAGCCCAATTAGGCTCTAAATTTAAAAACCAAGAACTTTTGCAATCTTTTTTTTTTTTTTTTTTTTGTGAAAAGATTTGCAATCTTTTCTTTGATGATAGACAGCATTACCTATTTTATAAGAAAAAATGCTCATGATACAACTTCCTATCATAGTGGCCCAAGTCAAATACCAGTTCATGACAATATGTAATTAATCATCCAAGACCACCTTTGTAACTGGAGTTTTTCTGTCAATTTGAAGAATAAGAATGATAAGTTCTTCTGCTAGAGGAATAAGACAACAATTTCTAGTAGCTGATGCATTCTTTCTATTAAAGCAACCACTCTAATAACAAAGTGTGCTGCTCCAGATCCTCTCATGCAGGTTACCGAAAACTAATAGGGGCAATACTTGAAAAACTGTATGCCACACTATCAGTCGAAGATTTGAAGCATGTGAGGGAATAGTAGCAGGCACTTTAAGTTACTTCTTGTCTTCATGGTAAAGAATCTCAAACCTTGTTATCCTTGTTACAGAAAAATTTTATTGCCATTCTATACAGAACTATGTGCAGATATAAACTTGATCTGCCCTTCTGAAACAAGGATAGGCGTATGGCCTGTGCAAACCAGAGCTCCACCACTCTGAGTCTATATATCATCTCGTGGGTACTCTTTCATATAGGTTTCCATCATCTTCTATGGCCACACAATCATTTTTTGACATCTCTCTCTCTGCTTGTTGGTCTTAGTTTCAGTAAGTTTAGAAGCAGTTAAATTTCGCAATCTCAGCAATGCTCTGAAGCATATAATCTGCCCCATGACATGATGATGCTGCCGAAACCACTGAACTGAGAGTACCTCGGACTTCAAACAGTGTAATGCTAGCAGGGGGAACAATCTAAATGCAGCTCATCTACCCTTTCCTGGTCAAATCTAAATATGTGCTTAAGGTTTATGCCAATTGGGGCGTGGTTGTTTGCTCCATGATGTCAGTAAATGAATGCAACCAGCAGCAGCCAACAGCCCAAGCGCTGCAAGCGCCATAATCATCGCATTTGCAAGGTTCTGATGATAACCACCCTACAATTAACAGAATTTCTTGCATTATCATATCTATAAGCTTTCAATCAAGATATAATGATGCTTCCACAAACTAAACCAAGGTTTCTAAAGAGGTGAGAGATGAAGGACCAAACTTGTATCAGAACTAAGAGAACTGCTGCACTTGCTGGTGCCAAGGAGAAGCTTATCATGCCCCCACGCAGTTCATTTGGGACGTACCTGCTCAAGTAGCAGAATTAGAACTATAAATGAATCCTTTAAATAGAAACTAAGTGAGAAAGTAAGCATTGGCTCACATTGTCCTAAATCTTGCAAGTGAAGGTAAAATGAAGCCAACACAAGCATGGTAGACACAGAACAGCATTACTAGAACACCAATCTCCTGTTGACAGCAAATGCTAAAAAAATAAGTTTGTTATAGAATTAGACAACTTTGAGCTTGGTTATATATTGGTTCCATATTTAACTTGCAGTACCTGATAATCATAAGATACAACTAATAAAGATAAACCAGCAACAACATATGCAGTTATGACGTATTCTTCATTACGGAGTGATGATACCCCACCAAAGAACCACGGAAAAGCAGTGCTGCCAAGCATTCTTGAGCCAATGAAACATGGGTACAATCGAGATAAATGAACCTCCCTCCCATCTGCCTGAATAAAGAAAAGAAAAAAGAACGAAGTTCAGTTTATAAAATGAAACCTAGATGCATATTGGATGGGCTAATAATTCTTCAAATGACTGCTCATGATGTAATTCTTTTTTATTTTTATTCCAATACCATGCAATGAAGTAACATGCCAAGCAGGTTGCAAGAAAATATCGTCACAGATAAGATGAATTTCAACAAAATCTACAAGTGGGATGTCTTTTGGTTACTTATCCTATATGACTTGTTCAATTACATGGAATGTTGGAATACAGAACCAAGCTTCTAAAATGGATTTTTAAACAAAATTTTCTGTAGATCTATATCAGTGGATCTTTTAATCTTACAAAATTGAACATCTTCAAATGATTTAATTAGACGATCTATAATCCAGACAAGTGAATAATATGTTTCAGTATATTCTGAGAAAAATCCTAATCTGGACGCTTTATTTTGGTTACTTGTGATAAAAGCACTGGAGGGAAGAAGCGTTAGGTCTTAACTGATGGATCTTATCAACTATGTCAAGACTTCACCAACAAATATCATGAAATATTAGTATGGACAGCCCCTAATGTTGTTGCTATAAAACATTCCTCTAAACAATTGACAGTTCTGAACTAGTTCGTGTAGTTGGCCAGTACTCCACAAACAATCAGAAATGGCATCCTTGCATCATATCCTTCTTGAGCAAATTGTACCACAAATCTGAACATGGTCACTGGTATGATATTAAAAGAAATATATACTAAAACTTATTGATATGCATAGAATCCAAAAGGATCATTCTAGCACTCTAGAAAAATGTTGGAATGCACTTGCATATAAGAATCCCTTTAGATTGTTATTATTCTTAAAAGAAAGGAGATGCGAGATAATCTTTACAGAGTGAAATAATGATTTTTCTGCAGCAGAAATACAAGGCGCTAGGATGTCATATGTTTGTTGATGCTTACCCTTTTAGTGGCATTTATGTTTTGTCGGTCAACAGGTAGACTAGGATCCAGTCGACTGGATGTGTCAGATCCCATCAAGTGAAATGGAAAGACAAGGGTTTAAGTCCAGCAATCACCCAGTTTTGACCAGGCTTCCTCCCATCCTAGGTCTCAAATTTCATACACACACACTCACACTTACTGTAAGTTAAATCTTAACCAAAAATTTAATAATTTATTCAGATATAAAATCTGGATCATTGAAGATGATCTACACTGCAAAAAATGCATAATTACCAAAAAAAATCCAAGTATTTCGGTGACCTCTAACCTATGTGTCAAATGAATACAAAAGTTAACAATATTAATTGCACTAGTATCCAAACATGTATGATAGACTACGTAAATTGAAAATCCATCTTATAAATCATGATGTACAAATGTCACAACGTTAGATATTTAAATTCACGATGTTTTAATGATCAGATCATAGTAAAAAAAATATACTAATATAGTATCATACAATCACAACCATTTACTTTCACACCCACTTGATGCTTGGATTAAAGACCAGCAAAATATATGAAACCTTTTTTTCTAGGTATTTTTATGTATTCTAGATAATTAACAATCTAGATTTCAATTTAGATGGTCCATCATTTATTTTTAGTCATTAAAACTTTTTCAACACATGCATGCATGAGTACGTATTGAGTAATTAAACTTTAATGATGGTGAGAAAACACTAAAAAGTTTCATACTTCATTAGAGAAGCATTATAATTAGCAGCAAATTCAATATATGAAAACAAGAATGTAATATTATGATCTCAATGGTTTTGCACCTAAAAGAATATTCTTGCTTACCTTCCATCATTTATCATTACCAAAAATCCTGAAGGTGCAAGGCAAAATCAGAAAATGAGGATTCTGCATGCACTACCTTTCATCTGTCTGAAAGTACTATTGTAGTTCATAGGCATCATTTGACTTTCTAGCCAAAAGTTTCATTTTGACTGTAATATTTTAAGTTCTGACTAGGTAATCCTTAAGTGCAAGAACTTGATTTATCTACATTGTGTTTTTATCCAAGACCTGTATGATATTATTTGGACAAAATATGTATATATGTTGCATTCTACCAAGAGCAATCAAGTTGAGTTATGTGTATTGCCAGGAACGTGATTAAGTTATATGTCTTAAATTGCTAAAAGAGAGGCAAGGACATGCTTCTGGAATTGGGATAAACAAATTCCAAGAAAAAATAAATAAGAGATCTCATCAGCCAAGCTCCTATTCTGATTTTGAGGGGCAAAGTTCACCACTTAATCAACCTAAATATCCATTATAACTTTCATATTTCGGATATTTTTGGCCAGTGATGATGTTTCTCAAGCCTATGTATTTATAATGCTTTGCAAAATTTTACAAGGTACCCATCACCTTAAAATTTGTCTTCCTTCATGATCATCTTTCCCCACAATTATTTTAGCTATATAAGTTTTACAAGGAGGCCTAAAAACATCAAGGTTTGCCGCAGCATACCGAGTCGGATGGTAAGGGGCATACCATACCGTATCAATATATGCGGTATGGAGGGCATACTGACACTCGGCACACTAAATCAGCCCTGTACTGACACTGTAACAGGTTAATATTGATACGGAGCTTGGTACTGAGACAGCAAACTTTGCGTAAAATAAATTGTTGAAAACAAAAACTAATCATTTTCTTGCATATTCAAATAATGAAATTATGTCTAAATGATGACAAGTGTTGTTTAGATGTCTCATAATTTTATTACACAAATATTAAGCTATATCGAGTCAATTAAGGAAAAACAAAAGTTTCAATATAAACTCAGACTGCATGCTGGTCAGGTAATAGATAATCATAAATTACATCACATGGGTCAAAAAAGTATCCTTTCATGATAAAAGAAATCAAAGAAAGGTCAATACACATGATAAAGGATTTATGCATAATTTGATTACTGGGTTCTCATCCCAAAAGGAATTTCAAATATGTAGGCTTCCTTATTTCTTTGAGAAAATGATGACCATGCTCAAAAACAGCACAAAAGTGAATTAAGAAGGTTTAGTTAGACCACTACAAGTGTTAATCTTAGTCTGATTCTGAACAAACTTCAAGAGTGAAGAACATTTAGCAGGTTTACTGGCATGGGCTGATGATGTGCACGCTTATCAAAATAAAAACAGATATTGAAAGCAAGCACAAATCATTTGTGTTTTAGCAAACTTGAAGCATGAAGTGGCATCTGAAAAAACCCAGGGACTACTGAAAGTGGTAAGACATGCTCCTAATTCAATAACCTATGATTGAACTTGTAATATATGCTTCAGACTTACTAAATGATTGTAGCTTCTCCAATTATTAAAATAAAAATGAGAAAACATGGTGGAACTTTAAAACTTTAACATATATGCTCATCACTACCATTGAAGGTTAGAGTTCACACATCTGAATCTTTCTCCATGCTCTATGGGTTAGTTTGAAAAAGTTGGAAGCTTCACTATTGCATTGGAAATATATTAATTGAATGGCAGTATATAATATTATGAGGCACAAGTAATTATTAGTTGAGGTATATCTAGAAATATCACATTAAAATATTCACCTCTTTTCAATTGGAAATTTAGTGGATAGAATACATGTGACAAGTAAACTACATGAATTGGGACCTTTTTTTTCTTTCTTTGTTTCAAATATTCCTGCTGTGAGCATTCAAACTTGGAAACTCCCTAAGATATAACAACCACAGGCTAGTCAATGATATTTCAAGTCAGCTTGATACTTCACATTGTTAATTCTATGGTTCAATTCAGCCTTTAGGAAGAGTATTCAGTATTTCTGTTAAAACTAAACTACAATCAGTTTAACGTTAGCTTTGGAAATAATGCCTCTAGATAAGTTGATAGGAAATACAATTGTGAAGATGTGGATGAAAGAGCAGGCAAAAGGAAAACTAAGAGATAGTTGAAAGGCAATATTAACAGCATGCAATTTCAAAAGGAATATTGAGAAACATGAATGATAAATGATCTTAAGAAGTTATGAGCATCGTATGTTACACAGTTCTTAAAAAAAAATCACTAAACAAGGACTCAAATCATCAATCCAGACTACCCTAAATGAATGCAGGAGATCAAAATTCTGCCAAGGATGACTGACAATGATGCTGAAGTTTTGAAGCTCTCAAATGCATTAACACAGCTCAATAGCTCATTGATTTTCTATACCGCAATAGACAACAGTAATTTTTGCTTTTGACTCTAATGCAAATTTTGGGACAATCAATTTCAATTTACATTTTAGCAGGTCCAAAGATTATGAACAATGTTGGTTGCAACCTCAGTTAACAAATTCTTCACCTTGCACTTGAATCTCCTATCTTAGAATCTTTATCCTAATACAAGCATGCAATCGTCTCTGCATTAGACTAAGCCATAACCTTTTTTTTTTTTTTTGCTCTTCAACAAATCGATGTGCAATTAATTATGCTCAACATCATATGCAAAAAAGTGTTGAATCAGCATTCCAACTAGAAAATTGAAAACAAGTTTATGATTACCACCCAGCTAATGATTAAGGTCCATCAAAGTATCTTCCAGTTGAGTCCCCACTTTCCCATGTCACAGTGTATAGAAACTTAGGAAATAAGCAATAAGATATTTAGATCAAGCAAATCAAATCCTCACCACAATTTTTCAAGGGAACTAAATCCTTGAAATCGCTTGAGTTGCTGAGTTTACTACGATTGTTGTCAGTTACAATAATTGCGGGCTCTGATGGGCCTTTGGATATCTCCAAGCTATATATACATGAAGTCCTAAAATATAGCTCATCAATCAGATGTGTAGGATGGCTACCCGACATAAAGCCCCTTCAATATTCACATTATTTTGTAAAATCATGATAGAATGCAGTCTGGTTGTATCGAACCTAAACATCTTAGCATATAGTAACATGCTTTCCATGAGTTACCATCTCATGGTGGCCTCACAATATAGAACTACATTTTTTTTCTTCCAAAATTCATCCAAGTGCCACAACAATGATCATCCAAAATGAAATATAATAGTGATAACCAAAAGCAAACAGTCATAGAAGCCCTGACCACGACATTTTTTTGTGAACAATGTTAAATGAACCACATCAACTGAAAAAAAGAAAAAAGGCACTATATTCTTATATCTACAAAGTTCACATTGTTATTAGAAACAAGGGACACAACTTAGGAAATAAGAGTCTGAGATACAAGAATGACATGTCCTCAGCTAATATTTTAGTGAGTTGAAACATGGAACATAAAAGTGATGCTTGCTTTCAACTCAACAGTACAACATTCGAAAAAAAAAGTATATATCAGATCAGTAGTCTCAAGAATGCAGCAAATAACTTTAACGAAATTTACAATGAAAAATAAAACATGGCATGAAAATTCCATATAAATGGTAATAAGTTTATAGTAATAACATAGACATACCACTATGGTTGGTGCCCAAAGAATCCAAAAAATTGACGTCGAAAAATGGATGCTTGATTGAGCCCATGAAAGCAGCCATATCCTGCGGTCTGGGAAGCCCCAAAACAACAAAAAGCAAGCAGCAGCTCATAAAAGGGAACGGAGAGATATGCAAAAGGTTTACAATGCTTTAAAGTATCAGGATGCAGTCTGAAAGCATGCAATCTATTTTGGCTTATACAACCCAAAACAAGGCATATACACCTGATCAGACTCAGAAGGCCAAGGGATGACCAAGCAACCATATACCCAGAACTGCATGCAAAGATATTTAATAGCCTCAGCCAGCCACCTTTTCTTACATCACTAGGACTCCTAAACTAGCAATAATTAAAAAAGAAAAAATAATAGGAAGAAGGGCTACCCAACTACTGCTGGCTGGATCCCTCTCTTTGAGCTCTGTTAGGACTCCTAAAACAGAAAGAAATCAACCAAATCCTTTTAATTTAAGATGATTTCATGGCCATCCACAGTTTGACTCTTAAGTGTCAATTTAATCGTATCGTAGGCTCCTAGCCATATCATATCCTACATTTTCAACATGTGTCATATCTATATCCATGCTTCCTAGATTAACACCTATTTGGTGCCTAATTACAGCCGAAATTAACACAAGAAGAAACTTACAAAACAGTCTGTAAAAGTCAGCCAAGCAAATCCTATCACAATATGAAAATCTTATAGCTAAACAAAACAAAATTAACTAACTAATGGCCTGAAAAAGGCAGATCAAAACTTGTTTATGCTGACTTGTCTTCAACTAGCAAGGACCAGACAAGGAGATGTGCATGGCTGCTCCTTGTGTTCCTTTGACTACATCTTGCCATTACTACTATGGTGGGGAAAATGTTGCTATCAGGAAGCCCATGGAGGAAACCTATAGTTGGTGCTATCCTTACAGTCCCATTACAAAGTAGCAGGATTTCACCCAAACCTTGAGTTTTGACCTCTGAGCCAAGGCAGAGGTTGGAACTGGAACAGCTCTGGCAGTGGTGCAATGGAAAGCAACATATAGGTATGCTAGCACCTAGCATGTGGCCTAAAGGTCGAGGTACTTCTTGCAAGACATGAGTACTTGCAGTAACCATTTCACAAGATGATCCTTGGCTATTGGTTTAGGATTGGGTTCATCTCGACCCCAGTTTCAGGAAATGCCATGTGACTGCACTTGTTTCATGTTTCAACTTATAATAAGCCTAAGAATTGGTCTATATTGTTCAGATACGGTGACAGTGACAAACTAGACATCACCATTAACAAGACCGCAAATGCTGAAGTTATTAGATCGTCAACACCCTTTTTCAGATAAGAGTAATGTAGCTTTGACTGCTGATGGCAATGGAATGGATAGACAGGAGAAGTGATTTTCTCCATGCAAGAAGCTTGAGATTGTAACAGAACATTGCTATTTCATGAGGCATGTTGGTTTTTTCCTTTTGAAGTCTTACTCCTATTTCTACATGGAAGCGAGCTACATCTGAGTTGATGTTCAGATTGAAAGAATGGATACTTAGAGCATTAGCATGATCTACTGTTCTAATAGTTGCAGGCACTTCAATTGCATTGTATGACACATCTTCACCTTGCATTAGAAGTAAAAAAGAAATGTAATGAGTTAAAATATCACTGTTTGATAAATAAAACCAATAAGGAATAGAACCTTTTGAAAAATGTCAACCTTCAAAGCATGATTAAGAGTATGGATATTTTTAAATGGAGTATTTTTTGGGTGCTTAGTAGCAGTGTTTGCCATACCGCCCAGCACCACCCGATACGAGATTTACCATATCATATCGATATGCCATACCACACTGACACTATTGTACCGGTCCATATCGCACACTGATATTGTAAAAGAACCATACCGGTACAGGTCCGGTATCAATATAGTGAACCTTGCTCGGTATCGAAGAAATTCTACTTAGGATGGTGCCTATTTCAGAAATTCATACCTATAGCTACTTCAATCAAGGTTTTAAATCCTATAGGATAGGGTTGTCACAGTTTTTTCCTGGAACGGGATGCACAGCTGCCTCGCCCATCTTGACACGGGTAGAGGATGTCCCAAGACATCGATTGGGATGCTAGGACAATGACAGGACAGTCCTGTCCCGATGATGGGGATGGTACCTCATCCCGATATCCTGCAAGACATCCCATCAAGACTTGAGTCCTTGGTTTCAATTATATCCATTTTTACAAATTTGACACTTAATTTTAGATTTAGAGTTTGAAAGAAAAACAAAATGCATAAAGTGGTAGTTACGCATCCAAGATCCTAAATAAAAGGTTTTAGATCTACAACACTTTCATGGTGACCAAAGCGGAGCATGATGATTGGCTTCTATGTTATGAAGCGAACCTCAAGAACATCAATCATGCAATCAGCAATCTACAATCGATTGTTGATGGCAAGCAATAAGAGTTGGAGGGAAAAACAAGGCGTATGGATAAAATGCAGTACTTTTTGGAAAAGTTTGATATAAATCTTGAATTTGTGAAGAATTTTTAGGGAGATAAAATCTATCCCCTTTTTTTTTTAAAATAAACACAATAACAGCACTTATATACTAGGTCATACACAAGAGGAAAAGTCAAAAATATGTCAGAGCAACAAATGCTGAATTCAGAATCCTAGAGCTATAATTTGTTGAATCCTGCTTGGAGAATCAATCATAGACTGATTACAACTTCTAAAGGCAGCAAAAATGCAGCAAGTAGTACCAAAGAGAAAACCACACTTGTGCTTTCTTGGAGTCTTAGGGGAGAAACTAACAGATTTTGCAAACAATGATAGCAAAATAGAGGCTATGAAAGAAGGTAGCAAACCATAATTTATTGAAATATGAGAGTGAGACAACAAGCCACAAACTTAAGAGAGTCCTAAATACTAACATAATTGGAAAGTTAGTTACCTGGTTTCCTTATTTATCCAATACATTTACGACATACCAGCAGCATAAAAGAGAGTAAATTAGAGATGAAGTGAATTAGGAAGTTCCCAGTTGGATTTATAGTTGATGTGGTACGCGAACAGGTTCATTTTGCTGATGTACATTGAAAGACGTGTGGCATCAGAAGCAAATTAACAAGGCTGTGGAATGCGTTAGGAGCAAGGTTTGCAATCTTGGTACCAAACCCCATACAACTACTATGCTGATACAGTTTCAGTATGCCTGGTATAGGGATTAGTTCAATGTATGGAGATTTGGTATGGCCCATGTACTGAGACTTGTTAGCATGGTGGCCAAGTATGGGGTGGTATGCACCGGTATGGTGAACCTTGATTAGGAGACTTATGACTGGTCAAACTGGATCCACATTTAATTTCCAGCATGATGGATGAAGCCTCAGCACAAAAAGAAGCCTAATCCACCAGATGCAAATTCGAAGTCATCACATGTTAGACACCTAACTCACAGGTGACATGAGCTTGTGTTTTATGTTTATGGTAGAAGGATGCATCACATGTTACCTTCCAAAGACTAGTTTTGCACACATCGGTCTGAAAAAAGGCTTCGCCAGAGGCAGCACAGTTTGAATTTAGACTTCAAACTAGTTCTGTTGCATAAAATACTGAGTTAGCTTTCCAATACATTATAAATTACCTCAATTAGAGCTTGGATGAGAGAGTTATGGATAAAATAGAGAAGCAATGTCAGGCTGCCTGTTTCCAGTGGCACAAAATCTGCCTTCGAATTATCAGGCAGCAGAAACCTGCCATCAGATTCTGAGGCTGGAAACGACCATCAGAAGCCGGAAACCTGATTTTTACTCCGAATGGGAGCAGGAAAACCATCTAAAGGCATCTCATTGCCTTCCAGTGACTAGCAATGCAAATGCAGCCATCAGATGCCTTGAAGGCAACGTAACCACCTTGTGCAGAATTAACCAAGTTTAGTCCTTTCTTCAACATTAGGAGTGAGTAAGTGATCCAAAATTATTGATGTAAGGGGTTCCAGAACCCCATCAATACCTGTGTTAAGCCCTCAAATCACACATCAATAAAAGTATCTCATGAGCATCCTTGATGTGTTTATCAATGTAAGAGGTCCTAGATCCACTTTAGTTTTTCTCTCTAAGTAATGGATCTTACATGTGCTGCTTTTATGAACTCCAAAGCAATTCAGAGTTTCAGAGGATTTTAAGGATCATTTGATAACAAGCTAGTGGATTCCGGGAAGTAGCAAACAACCTTTAAAGCCTTTGGTAGATTCAGCACATTGAAAAAGTTTTTCAGCAATAAAGCAATTGCTACTAGGCAAGGTTTGCCATCTTGGTATAGGACCCCTTACTGGGACCATGCTGGGCACAACCCCCAAGCCAGGCTAGTCAATTTTATGAGCCGCACTCTCTCCACAAAATAGAAGTAAAAAGTATGATACCCACATCCTCCCACATAAGATCAGGAACATCAGACTTCTCTTGGGCAACTAAAAAAGAAGGGAGCTGGAAGTGGCAACAGAATGAGGTTGAAAGAAACCTTGTCATTTGCCTAGGCAAGCCTCACCCTTCTCCCTGAGCATTTTTTGATCCTTTTAAACCACCATTGATTATTTTTAGGTAATTTATATCTAGTTTTTTATTCCTGTTTAAAATCCTTTAAGATTTAAGACAAGAACAAAGAGTCATATAATGATATTTGCTGCAGTTAATAAAAAGTTTCAGCTCTTCTGTTTATTCTCCCTGCATTGCCTTGATGTTTCTTTAATTCTTGATTGATTGCCTCTAACCTAGGGTTCATCCCATCCCTTAAGAATATGTGTGGTGTGCATGCGTGCGTGTGTGCGCGTGTGCATATGCATGTGTGTATGCATGCATGTGGGTGTGCATGTGCGTGCGTGCGTGTGTGTGCGTGTGTGCGTGTGCGTGTGCATGCGCATGCATGTGTGAATCATTCCAAGGCCCCCTAACAGTTCAATATCAGTCTGCAATGATCTATGTGGCCTAGCATGAACTGGCGCACACAATATAAATAATACTGTGCTCATATGTGAGGCTGAGCCTTAGCGCAATGATAAGGTTGCTCCACTGCGATCTGAGAGTCATGGGTTCAAGGCATAGAAACAGCCTCTCCACACATGGGGATAAGGCTATATATATCTAACCCTTCCCAAACCTTGCAATGACAGAAGCCTCATGCACAGAGCCACCCTTTTCTTACTGTGCTTATTTGTAGCCAATATTGTATGTAGAATATAGTATAGACAGATACATGATGGAATCTAAATATTTTGCCAAGGTTAACCCCAAAATGTGAAGAATGCCTCAGCACTGTTTGCATTCAATTTACGAGTTACGACTTTCAAAACACTTCTCAACATTTTGTTACTTGTTTATGTTCTTGAACATTGGTATAGCAAATAACATCAAGATAATTGGACTCCAATTGTATATTTTCCAACATGAGTAGATACTCTCTTCGAAAGGATAAAGTCAAGATTATAGAGAAGCAATAGATTGAATAATGAAATTAGAGTACTGATAGTAGCAAAGTACTTAGAATAGTTTGGATCATTTTGCTTAGTTTAAGCATTCAGATCAAGTAGGACTTAAAAACAAATCCACCAAGGACCTTCATTTGGCATGGCAATGAATCGGGCAGACAATTAAAAATCCCATACCCATAACCACCCCATACCCATCTTGGGTTGGGTTGGGTTGGGTCAAGTCAAGTCAATAAGAGGGATCGGATTGGATTAGGTCAAGTTGGGCAAGGAACTGATCATGTAAATCTTATAAAATAATTATAGTTTTGAAAGGGAGATTTAGATTAAGGTTGTATTGGGTCGGTTTCGGGGCAAGGCATACCATTACCTGTTCGATCAGGTTGGGTATATAGTGGATCAGCTAAAATTGCCATCCTTAACCTCCATGACTATGCTTAGTACTATATTTTTCTCAGTCATT
Organism: Elaeis guineensis; assembly: GCF_000442705.2. NCBI lineage: Eukaryota > Viridiplantae > Streptophyta > Magnoliopsida > Arecales > Arecaceae > Elaeis > Elaeis guineensis. The sequence goes on from NC_026008.2 coordinate 28,606,870, forward strand.
ATTTACATGAATGACATGATTTTGTTGGTGATATTGAATTGAAAACTTCTTGCATACTGTTGGTCCGTGACATAAAGAGCTCTGATATATTATAATTTTTGGGGTTGACATTTAAACAAGTACTAGAATGATACTGCAGTACTTATAATTAATTTATTGACTCTTTGTCTGGTTTACAAGATGATATTAATGTGAATTTTTCGATGTTCACTTATATATCATTACCAACACGAGAAACCTATATTGCCATCCACTTCCTATATCATGTTAGGCTTTTCTAAAGAAGTAAACTATGTTAAGAAAAGAGTTGCAGCCAAGAACTTGACATGCTTTCTGCATACACAATTCTTACCATTAAGAATGTGTGCAGAGAATGATTTTCTGTAAGTCCCAATAATTGATTGTTGCTGACATCCATTCCATTCTTTCTGGATATAGAGAATGCTTATAATTGCCACCAGCGCAGCTGGAGCAGAGGGGGGAAAGAATCCTTTGCCAAAATCCTTGAATAATAAATTTGCCAGTCCTTGACTTCCAACAAGAGATGCAGATTCAAAAAAGGTCATTAGCCAAAAGGTGTCACTTAGAAAATCCTGCCTGTGACCTTGCTGCAAAGTAAGAAAAGGACATTAGCTGGAAGTCATAGGTAACATTACAAAGAAGTCAACAGCAGCCTGAAATTCAAACCTTCTCATGTTCAGTTACCATCCATGTCTCAAAGCAGAAGGAGAAAACAGATGAAGCAAGTGATAGGCATATACTTGCTACCCATACACTTGGATGCCTGCTTATGATTTTCAAGACACCCAGAAGAAGATGAAGGATGCAGAATAGCAGACAAGCCTTTCTTGGGCCTCTACAAATATTGGTAAATTAATCATTAATTTCATTGCATTGGATAACCAATTGAAGAAATCATGAATTTGATAATTTACTACAGTATAAATAAGAAAAATGGTATCTTTTAGAACATAAACAACGAAATCAAGAAGATAAATCATAATCCAATATCAAAGTATGTGGCTAACATAGATGGAAGTGAATCAAGTTGTTCATGAACAGCTCACTTTCAGCTTATTGACAAGCTCATTCAAGATCACTTAGCCAATAAACAAGCCAAGCTTGAACAGCTTTTGTCAAGCTCAACTGGAGATTGAGTTAGGCTTGACTAACACTTTCATATAATATGCTGACCTAGCTCAATCAAGCTTGGCTCGATAAGACTCGAATATATACAAATATGGTACTACTACATAGTATACCATTTCATTAAAGCTTTAATTAGATGATATTATTCAAGAGCATAAAACTCTATTTTATGCCTACAATTTCTAGATACTTCCATACACTAAGGTTTCAAGAGCTTTGCTTCCCTATTCGTCCACCCAAATGCAATATAAAATATGTTCCCAATTACAGTTACTAATTGCGAACAATCAATGACATTACCTAAAGAACTATAGAGCTCAGTTAGGAGAGTGGTCTATGATAATTACATGTCCTTTCCTACACCAGACATGAGAATTCAACGCTTGTGACTCTGTATCTGCACTACACCAGCTCCTGGTGCAATTAAGCACAAGTTAGATACTACCATCTTTAATTATTTTTGCTGGAATGGAGAACTGATGAGAATAAGCAAGCTATCTACACATTAAAAACTTTGACCACACTTCAAAAGTTCACAGTTACAACTAACAACCATCAGTAAATGCCAATCATCAATAGTGAATCTGATATTATTCACCAGCTGTAGTTAACTTGGATTATGAACCAAAATGCACCTATACTGTCCAGATATTATTGCCCAAATTTGTCCAGGCTCAAAAAGAATGTTGGACCATCAAGCATACTAGGAGGGAATTAAGCCTGCTGGAATGGAGAACTGATAAGAATAAGCAAGCTATCCACACATTAAAAACTTTGACCACACTTCAAAAGTTCACAGTTACAACTTACAGCCATCAGTAAATGCCAGTCATCAATAGTGAATCTGATATTATTCACCAGCTGTAGTTAACATGGATTATGAACCAAAAAGCACCTATACTGTCCGGATATTATTGCCCAAATTTGTCCAGGCTCAAAATGAATGTTGGACCATCAAGCATACTAGGAGGGAATTAAGCCCCTGCAGACTAATCAGCTACCGCTATGAAGAAATTTGATGTTCAGTGACATTCATTTGTCCTAAGTGTACCAAATTTGTGGTGAAGAAGATGTGCACTGAGATTCATTAGAATGTGAGCAGCCCTGTATCAGCCTGTAAAGCTAATTAACAAACCAATTCTAAGCCTAGAAAAGCAGAACCTTATCCACATGATGCTTGATTGGATTACTCAAGGTAGTCCTTCTGGCTATCCCAGTCTATGCACGAGCAATCAACTTCTGGCACACATCTACACAAGGCGGTCAACTTTAGAGTCAGACATACAGCCCATAATTTTCTCTAGAAAGAAAAATAATGTGAATAGCAAAGGCCTTCACCCACTAAACTGGCAAGCTATTACAAGGAAAAAAGAAAATAGAACTTGCAGTTAGAGGTGCATAACTTATTTGACTGGCTCTACTATGCAAGCGACAGGCAAGCTTTTGAGGAAAAACAATGAGTTTTGGACCAGATAGTTCAAGAATAATGCATTAATAGTGCTGGTTAATGGACTATGCTGCCTAGCAGATAATTTTCTCATGTTTCGAAAATGGAAACTAGTCTTTCAAATATTTCTTAAGAGTCATCAGTGGATAGATGGAGCATTGGAATGGAGACAATCAAATTTTATAAGGATCACTTGTTATGTGGCCCACCTTTAAATCATCAAGAATTCCTATTGACATGAACAAAGTGCCACACTACAGAAAGGTAATATTAACTACTCTTACAAAGCACAGAATGTTCAAGTGCTAAAAGAGTTATTCCCAGATGATACAAAAGAGGAAATCATGAGCCAAAATGTGCCTTGGCACTATTCCAAAGATAACAAAATTAGGAGTTAGGGCATTCACTCATGGACATATAAATGTCAATACAGCATATCATTACTCAAAGTAACCAAAGCAGCAATCAACCAACCAGAGGGAGAAAAAAAGGCTTCTCTAGTCCACCTGCAGGTCCAGCAATTTATGTCTAACTCTTTGCATGGCACACTTCATGCACTTTCTTTTCTTCAAACTCGTTTATATAATTTATACATCTAATTGAACCCTATGTCATTTCTCGGATGATGATATTGAACATATTCTCTAATATTGTCACCCGACATACTAGGGACAAATACAACATCACCTTTATGCATGGTCAACTATGATTAATCTTGGGAAAGGTATAGCCCAACAGTTCAGTTGGGCTGCTATTGCAAATTCATGTTGCATCCTCAGAAAAACATATGTTCATACATATTATCGATAAAGCTCAATGACAGCCCTACTCAGTCTTTGGCACCGCCAGCAGTGCCTCAGAGTACTTGAACTCAATTCGCAGTGCATGGCATGTGATGCATCTGACAGGCATTAAGAAGGAGATTTCAGAATGAGCAAGCTAATCAGTTGGCAATAAAAGTTTGTACCAAGACATGGCAAAATACTTAGCAGATGTTTCATCAACCTCAATTGCTCCTTTGGTCCACAATACAAAATGATTAAATCAATGATCACTGATTGACCCAAACCAGGTGATTTGGTCCATAATGAACCAAACCGACACTAAGTTGGAACAATTCAGCAAGTTTGGTCGGTTGGCCATAAATCCATCACCCCTCACCAGTTCAATGCTTCGAGAGCACAAAGGGGTTCTCATTCGCTGTTCACTGGTTCAATGGCTCTCCTTTGCTGTCTGATGGTTCGAGGGCACTGCTTTGCTGCCTAACACCATTCACTTCACTGGTAAGGCCCCCTCCCTCTCTCTTCCCCCTACCCCACATCCATGGCAGCTCCCTCCATTGCTAGCACTTCTTCGCCCATCGGGAAGATGCTAGGGCTAGGCTTGAGATTGAAACAAAGGATTCTTCTTGCCCCCCCCCCCCCTCCCTCCCTCCCCCCCGCATCCATGATAGCCCTCCTCCCCAGATTCTAGCCTTCCCCTCTCTCTTCCCCTTCCTCTCTCCCTTCCTATCCCTACCTCCCTCTTCCTTTGACTGTCTCCCTCTCTCTTCCTCTCTTCCTGTTTTCAATACACCCCGAAACGACATGGTATGGACCTGTACAGTGCCAAACTGATCACCGGCTGGTAATGAGCCTTGGTACTGATTTGCAAACCTAACATTAAATTGTAAAATATATACAATTCTAATGTAATGCCTTAGGGCCTTCTCTTACCACCATCTTCCCACCAAAAAAAAAAAAAAAAGACAGAAAAAGCAAGAGAAGGCAATTGACAAACCACAAGATATCAATACAGGGGAATGTCCACTATATGAAACTTATTCACAAGTTCAAGCTACCATACAATTGAAAGAAAGCATTTTGTTAACCATTTATATTGATAAAGCTTGCACCTACTATCATAGAATCTTGTAAGACATGAAAAAGGGAGAGGATGATCACAAGATATATCAAGACCAATAATAAAAAACTCCAATACACAGTCTTGTTTATAAGTAAGGCAACCATGGAGACAAGTTATTCATGGACAAGTGCAGAAAGATTTGAATTGAGGAGAATGAACCAGCATGTAATTGATATTAACTTGGATGAAGCACATCATTAAATACCTAGAAAAGTAGTCTAGTGTACGATACAAAGGAAAAGTGCATTGATTTTGATATTTATAAGGCCTTATAGGATGGGGAACATTTTGATTGACGAGCGCATATCTAACAAAATTTTAAAAAAAAAATTAAGTAGGGGATCTGACAACATATATAAATCAATATATAAAAAACGAAACCAAAATACCTTTAGGGTCTTATATATAAATCAATATGTAAACAACAGAGGGTCCAAGCACATTAGTGTGATTGAGATGAGAATGCTATGATAGATGTCAATAAGCTAAGAATAAGATTAGAAATGGGTATATTTTAGAAAACACAGTAGTTGCACAATTCGCAAACTAAATGTACAGAAAGAATGGACATGGTATCACCACAAGCAACAATAATCTTAGGATACCTTTAGTAAGAAGAATGCTTCAGGTTTATTTAACAGTACTAAGAAATCCTTGCTAAAAAAGATTTCATGGAGGCAAGGGAAAGATCTATGAAAAAACTGATGTCATGAAAAAAATTCAAAATGATGGATCGGAGAAAAGATGCTGCTCTTAGTATGAATAAAGGGAGACAGATCTGTAAAGTCTACTGAGCTGCTTTAAAACATTGATAAAAAGCCTTATTATCTCTAATAATGGTTTGGATAAATATGCAGCATGATAGGTGGTGCAGGATATGCACAAGACTGCACAATGAAGCTCTTAAATTACAAAAGCTCCAAATAATTGCACCTTCATTGAATATGTTTGTTATTGAATCAAAATTTATGCCCACCGGGTCTACAAGGGGTTTTCATATTCTCAGCCATTACGTGGTATTAATTGACTTTTGGCAGCCAGTGGAGCAATCCCACCATCTAAATTTGAGAATATAGAATGTTTAAAGAATTTAATTGCCAAGATGGTAATTTTCAGACAAACCTCAAAGTAGGAACTCATGCAATAAATAGTTATACTTAGGGTCTTCTACGCCAACCATGCTGTAACGTACACAGTATCAAGTTTTGGTTTGGTATATGAGCTGGACCGCTTCATACCCGCCCAAACTGAGTGAAATTGCCTGGTATCGACCTGTACCACCCAATTTTGGGCGGTACCATGGCTGGGACTGGGGAAAAATGTTGAAAGCTTGTTTCAATGGGATGCATACTGCACCATAGTGACTGTACCATTCCGACCATGTCGTACCAAACTGGTAACAGACCAATGTGGTTCCTGGTACCAATTTTGTGGACCTTAGTTATACATCTAGATCGTAACTGATGAAAAGAAAAGTATTCTAGTCATAATTTTCAAAATGAGATTGAAGAGCTCCTATTGAACATTCAAAAACTACAATAAGATGAAGGCAATTTAGGGAATTTTGAAGAAAGTTATTCATTTAAAAAAGAAGAAGAAGAAGAAGAAAGGTCTCCAGCTTGACTACCCACATTTCTCAAGAACGATGAGATCGTATTGACATTACTCTCAAATTCATCTCAAAGATGAAACAATCTTGTGCCGAAGTGGAAACAACAGAAACAATTATGAGATTTTAGAAAGTCCCTGAGAAAATCCTGATAACTAATCAAGCTATTGATTTGGTTAATTTGTCATGGGGTGATTAAAAGAAAGTCTTCAGAACAAGAGACCAACTGAAGATGATAGTGCAGCAAGACATGAATTGACTTGATGGGTAAACCTCGCAAGATGATTTCCGAATTCTATTCCATTAAACCCTTTCAGAAGCAACTGAATCAGATCAAAAATATATATAATTGGAACCTGATTCAGATTTTCATCATTTACAACTAAAAACTGAGGATACCAAAAATCTTTTTTCTTCTTCTTTTTTTCTTTGCTCTCTCTCTCTTTCTCTCTCTCTCTCTCTCTTCTTCTTCTTCTTCTTCTTCTTCTACTTCTTCTTCTTCTTCTTTTTGAGGAAGGAGTGGGCAAGACCCCACTCTGATCTCAGAGGATGCCAAAAAAAATTTTTTTTTTTTTTTTAAGTAAAG